>NW_020451038.1:3141004-3173143 GCF_003343035.1 Apteryx rowi | reverse complement strand
TTTTTTTTTTTTTTGCCTCTACTTGCAACTAGGAGTGTGGTGGCTCCTGATAGACAAGGTCTTGAAACCCAAGGAGCTGCACAGGGTGCCGGCCACCTCCAAGGAGGACAGGACCCAGCCTGCAGCACAGCAGGAAGCGAGAAGGACGTCCCATAGCAAAGCCCTGGGTGCCAAAGCAGCTGGGGGAGAGCGCTGGGGTCTCTTTGCTGCTTTGTTGGGTGCCTGCACCCTGCCGGGAGGAGAAGAGCACCAAACTGAATGTGGCTGCAATCAGCCACCCACCTCCTAATTAAGCAGCTCGGCTCCAGGAGGGACAAGCCCTGTCCCTGGAGGATGAGGCTGGGCTCAGAGCCATGCCAGCCACTTTTTGCAGGGGCTCAAGGGCAGCGCTTTTCTCCACCATGGAGAACYGGGGTGTCCAACTGAGAGAAAGCACAGCGAGGCAACAGGAGCCTAAAGGCAAACAGGAAAATCCACATTAGATGCAATAATTGCACACAGCTAAGCCTGAGGCAAGGATTAAACTTGCAAACACTGTTTAAGCCCTTCCTTCCCCACCTCTTCATCAGGTGTTTATTAAAATAATAATAATGTTAATAATATTAATAATATGGTTCTTCCTTTGTTAGATAGTACTCACACTTCTTTCTGAGTCACAGCAAGCATCTGCCATGCAGCCGAGATGGGGCTGGGGGCAAGTGCCCAGCCYGACACTAGCAGCCGGCTGCATGGGGCTTGCCACAGTGACGATTGCAGCAGCGATGTCCCCCAGGCTCCTCGGGAGCTACTGGTACCCGGGGGTCCCTTCCCGGAGTCAGACAGGCTCCAAGGCCCTTGGAAAACCACCCTCAGCGAGCTGGCTTGCCCCTGGGGTTTGACAGCACTCATCCAGCACGTGGCTTGGGAGATGCTGGGCACCTCCCGCAGGGAATGCAAAAATAGGAACAGTGTCACTTTTATATGTGTGTGTGTGTGTGTGTGTGCGCACAAAATGTATAAAATGTTTATAATGTATAACAGAATTATTGCAAATAATTTTAGTATTTATATGTGCCTAGGTGATAATAAATGCATTATCTGTATAATATATATGAATAAATAGCATATATGATTATATTATACTGTATAGTAGAATGATTTTTTATACAATTGTAATACTTACGGTCATTAAGTTTATGTGTGTCTATGCGGGCACGACACAATACCTGTATAAACACACACACACACACACACACACACACACACACACAAAACTATGAAAGAGGAAGTACCTTCACTACCTGTGATGTTGAGCTTTGCCACAGTCAAACCTGGCTTAGCAGCTAACGGCAAGCTGACCCCTTCCTCCAGGTCCTGCAAACAGCGCTATTTGTTCTCTCCAGCAGAACAAAAATGGCATTTTGCTGGTGCTGCGGGTGTTTCATGCTACGWAACCACGGGCCTTATCCCTGGTGGCCCATTTAAAGTCGCCAAGTTTCTTCTGCCAGTGAAACAAAACTGAGCTTCAGTGATAGGGAGGTTTCCTTGCAGAGCGTGCTGTGCACCGCAGATTGGGTTGTTTACCAGCTGGAGGATTAAATAGACTTCCAGTGGAGGGGAAAAAATATGTAAGTGGTTTCAAGTATGTCTTGGAAGCAGTGTCTCGCTTGAAGGAGGCTTTTCAGACTTGCTTGTGTTTGCTGGCTGGCACTTCACCTGCCCCTGGTGAGGCTGCTGCCTCTCTAACAAAGTAGTGTTTCTGGAAAAATACTGTTTAGGCTGGAGGCAGCAAGCAGAGGGGTGTGCGTGTGTAAATCCTTCTTGGACCACCCCTGAAAACAACCCCCTGTTCCCATCTCTCCCTAAGGCAGGTGATGTCCCCATCTCCTTTGCTCTGTAGGGTGCCTTGCAGCGAAGGGAGAATGAAGAGCAGCATTTTAGCTCAAGGAGAATTCACAGGAGTCAATTTTTTTTGTAGTTCACTTTCCTCTTCCAATTTGTCCCCAAAGCAACAAGGCTAAAAAAAAAACAAAACAAACTCCAACTCTCTTCCTCCCCACCACCCCCATCCCAAAACACAGAAATGAACCTGAGATTTAGGTTACTGGGGGGCAACTAGTGGCTGCTCTCAGGAGCCAGTCTGAACCGCACTGCTGATACAGCAGCCGGGGCCAGAGGTTCAGCAACAAGCCTTACTGTGAAGAGAAACCCCTTCCTTTTACATCTTTTTTCCCCCACTTTCTGACATGGCCTGGATCAGCTGCTGATGGCTGCTCACCAGCTTGGAGGATCCAGCCCAGAGTACTACTTTTTCTTTTGCATATCTTTAATTGGTGCTTTATTCAAAAGCAGCCAAGTTTTGTTTTTCTGCTGGCAACCCACATTTGCCTTTCCCCCCCAACAGAGACTAAAACAAAGTAAGATTTAGACTGGGAGCTCATAGCGTTTGATGGATTACTCATTCCAGGGCAAGTGCTGAGCCCAACACGAGCTGATCAGGATGGAAGACGAGGCGGAAGGAGCTCTCCTCTTCCACCTCTTTCTTTTTAAGCAGGCTGCTTGTTGGGGAGCCTTGAGGAACAAATAAAACAAAAAGCATGTTGGAAAGACCCTGCATCTTTTTCTGCTTCCACAGAACAAGCAATAAAAGTCACTGTCAGCTCCCTCTGGTGGTGATGGTGATGGTAGTGGCTGGGTGGTGTTATGGGGGAACCAGGTAAGCTTATGAAGAAGGGCATTTTTGGTCCCCTTCCCCAGCTCTTTGGCTGCCTCCCGCAGGCAGCGGATAATAACCGGGAGCAGCAGCGAGAAGGGGTTGTGCTCTGTGCATGGTGCTGCTGAGGCACCCAGTGCCAGAAGGGAGCAAACAGCACTGTCCACACATCATTCCCTGCTTCCTGCAAAGGCCAGGGGTGGTTTTCCCAGAGGACCATGTTTGGAGAGAGTTGTAGAAACCCTGATCAAAGACTTGCTCCTCAATGGTTACATATAACCTTTGTTAGCAAAGGCCCTTTCTCATATGCACAGGGAAAGAGAGAAGGAAGGAAAAAGAATAAACAGATTAAACGGCCAAATAACTAGCCTTTCGTTGCCCTTAAATAAAAAAAAAAATCCCCTTTTATTGAAACCATTTCCTCCGGTTATATCATTTCTCTGGAGGCTGAAAGGAATTTTCAGTCTTAAGTGCGTTGCATCCGCTAAGTGCAGAGGCACAAGGCTGATGCCTGGCTTCCCCCTAAGCGGTATGCCGCAGAACAGCATGGCTTGCAGTGCCATTTTTAATCGAGACACATTGGCTTGGGCAACCGTAATGCGATGGGCAGCCCCAATGCCTCCTGCAAGCAGGAAACCTTCAGCATGGGCAAGGTGCAGTGCTGCTCAGGCTGGGTCCCGTAAGTAGGACACAGCTGGCGCCCATTACATGTTCCAGTCCGTGTCCTCTGTCAAGGGTTACAACCAGAACAAGTGGAGCTCTGCCCAGAGATCCCCCCCGTGAAGAGACACGCCAGTGCCAAGGGTTTGTTGCAATCCTGTGGTGGAACAGCAGCTCTGTGTTGGGCCCCAGGAATCAATGCTGGAGGAGGGTGATTGGGTTCCCTTGCAGTCAGCACCATCCACAGGCTCCACTCCACAACCTTTTGGGAATTGGAGGGAGCAGAAGCAAAGATGGGCTATTAAAACAGGGAGTTTCACATGCCTGGGAGCCTGCGGAGGACTTGATGTCTTCAGCAGTTTGGCCCTGGCCATACCCTAGGACCAGGCTCGTCTGATTCAAGGCACCAGTATGCCAACAGCAAAAGCACCAAGGCCAGGAGAGGACCACTTAAAGGCAATGGGGACATGCAGCGAGGTGGGCAGGAGAAAAGCTGGTGTTGGGGTAGGAACAGTTTTTGGCCAGGACTGCTCAAGCAGGTGTTAAATCTAAGCTAATAAAAGATTTACAAAACAAAAGGCTAAGCTCAAGTTATTAAAACATATATATGTACCTTCTAATGCATCCCCCCCAATCTGTGATTGGCAACTGGACTCTTGCTTTGCTTTCAGTGCAAGCCCCCTCGGCTCCTGCTGCTGCAATTCTCACACATGGGTGCTCGGGGCTAACGGCAGCGCAGCCGAGCAGGGCTGAGAGCACGCCGGCTGCAGCACAAGATAAAGCAGTGAGGCCCATGGCTGGAGGACAGTGGGCCCCAAATACTGAAACCTCTCATCCACAGAGCTGGCGCACACACATGCTCCGCGCAGCCAGCACATGCTTTTTTTTATCCTTTGTAACAACAAAAGGAAGAGGAGAGTGGGAGAAGGGGGAGCTGACAGCTTCTTTTCAGGCAGCATGGTTCCCCATGTCTGGTATCGCAGAACTGAACAGTTATGGGGTTAAAGGACCTTCAGCCAACACCACATGTGAATCCTGTAAATGGACCTCAGCTCTGCAACAGCTCCAGATCTGAGCAGCACCAAGACCAAAGCCCAAGGCCAGCAGGCACCCAACGCTCCTCAGATTCATATGTTTAAAGAGCTAGCAGGTCCTTGAACAAGGTGGCTGGCTCCCAGTAGGAAGGGGGACTTGACTGTCCCCCCTTTTCCCTGCTCCAACACATGCAAAGGCAGATTATTAGTAAAGGTGAAGCTCTGTGATATTTTTCAGAGGTTTCATTCATGGTCGCAAGTCCACCACTCCTGATTCTTCGGGACCATATCATCTGGAGGAATCCACTGCTTCTTCAATTTTGGTGAGAATTAGCTGCTTTGGCCAGTGTGGCCCTACAGGCCTCTCTGACATGTTCATGGTTACACAAGATAGCCACACTGCAGCAAGGATGTAAGGACTCCTTTGCCAAATCCTCATGCTGCCAACACAATATGGTCCTTCTGCACACGCAATTTCTAGACTGGTCAGGGCAGTGATATAGATACACAGCAATTTTTAATGAGTGGATGGTGACTACAAGAGAGGGAATGGGTTTTAATTCTAACCTGAAACATGCAAGCTGCAAAAAGCTATTGTTGGTCAGGAAACACTGATTTTACTGAAGTTCTATTAAAATTGTGTTGTCCAATTCCCAGTGGATGAGAAACAAGCAAGCAAAAAGTTTGGCGTGACAAGTTTGACCTAGAAACAGGCAGAAACACAGTAAGAAAAAACAACCCCCGGATCCACAGCATTAGCTTTTTTAACCACTTTATTTGCATGTGTGTTTCTATAAACCTTTTAGCTACTGGACGTTTCATAAACCGTAAAAACAAAACCAGCCCTCCTAGCCCCAAAACACAATCTATCCAGCTTGTCAGTCAGACAAAGCAGCGCTGCTTAGGTAGGTGGTGTCCCTAAATAACCTCCCACTGGGCGTGAGCCAGCAAGGAGCTCAGTGTGTCAGACCCTGAGCGTCTGAACCGCAGAGAGGAGACAAGTCTGAAGGTGTGATCGCTCTCCTCCCCTGGGGATGTGAGGGGAGAGAAAAGGGGGTCGAGAAAATATTTTCCTTGATGGAAAGTCAGAGCCTCACGGAGATGCTGCAACATCCATTTGCAGGACCTGATCCAGTGACCTCCGCAGGCTTCGGACCAGCCTCACCAGCTGTTACCGTGCTAGGGACTGAAGCCGATCAAAATGCTCATTCATTACAATATGGCCCAAGTGCTCCTTAATGCTTCAGTTGCAGGGCACACGTGAGCCACAGGCATTGCTTAAAACTGGCTTGCTCACCTGCCCCGGCGCAGGTCTGTGGGTGCGGATTCCTTGGGGTGGACGGAGCCCAGCTGTAAGGCACGATGGGGAGGAGAGGCAGGGCGTCGGGGGCGGGAGGGGAGGCCCAATCCAGCCAGATGACCCAGCTCTCGTTGCCAAGTACCCTGTTGTCCCAAAGGAAAGCACCATGTCGAACGAGTGATGCGGAGCAGTGTGCGGTCTCTTAGTTTCCCAGTTTCATGTCTGCACCATGGACGAGCCAAACCAGGCGGAAACAGATGGCCAGGAATCCCGTGCCCAAGAGATCCCCTAGGGCAGTGAGGTAGGGGATGGAGAAATTATCCGGATCCAGTGCCTTCCTCCACATCAGGCGCACAATTAAGTCAGCCACGTAGAGTAGGATTCCCACCTGAAGAGAGGCAAGACAGATCCTGCTGTGAGGCAGCAAGGAGAAGGGACAGACAGCCTTCTTCAGCTCACAATCAAAATCCTCACGTGGCCAAGGCCAAGGTACCAGAGCTAACAGGGACCTCCAAGAAGTATCAACTTCCCCAGAGAATCGCTGTTTCTCCCTAGGATGGAGCTGAGTTGGACCTGGTATAGCTGGCTCCCAGCACCCACAGCCCCACAAAACCAGGCCCAGTATTGCCCACAGTGCCACAGCCCCTTGCTGCCAGCCTCACAACAGCATCCCGGCATGGCAACTGCACCTGAACTGCTCACAAGCATTGTATCGCCCAAAAACGGGAGTCTGGTGACACCAACAGTATCTACCGTGCTGGGAAGGGATGGTTCCTGCTTCCCCCGGTGCAAATGGGAGTGCTCCCATTCACTCCATCCCAAATGGGACTGCCACAAATATGCAGGCAGCCCCAAAGGATAAGTTTGTATGCAGATTCTTTTTCTTTTCAGACTTCTTTTTTACATTAGAAATTCAGATATCATCTACTTTGTTTTTCCTAAAAGTCTCAGTGGACCACTGAGTTTGAGGCAGTCTTTATATCAAAGTTATCCCAAGCAGCACTGACATGTTAAAAAGAGTAACCATTTTCTTTCCATCTCAATAGTTTTTAAATTTTGTTGTGATTCCTTTTAATTCCTATTTCACTCCTGATCCTGATAAACAGATGGAGGAAAAAAAATACTTCTGTTAAAGATTAAAGACTCTAATTAATTGAATTATGAAGAGAGAGAGTTTGCACTCCACAACTGTGGTCCCTCCATGGGAGACCGCAGCACAACAGGAACCAGAGTCGGCATTTCTAAAGGTGAAAACAGCAAGCTGGAGGGGATGGTGGGGGAGAGGGAAGAGGATAGATGAGGAAAGCAAATTAAATAACAGAATCACAGAAACTACAGCTAGATGGAAACTCAACAGGATATACAGACCATCCCTCTGCTTCAGTGCATGATCAAATATGTCCAAATCTTTCCTGAAAGTGGTTTGTTTAACCTATGCTATACAACCCCCAAAATGGAGAAGCCACACTCCAGGCAATTAGTTCTGTGGTTTAATTTTTTTTTGGCCACTTTTGTTTTTCCCAAGGTCTTTAAACTATCTTTTTTCATTCGAAACCCATGATTTCTTATTTCATCCCTAGTGACCACACAGAAAATGTTATTCCGTCCCTCTCTACAAAAACTTGGTAGTTTAATTTAAAGACTGTTATGAGACTTTCCTCAAGCCTCTCTTCTTTAGACTAGCTAACCCCAGTCCATTCAGTCATTCCTCCAAGGTCATGTTTTATAGGCTTCTGATCATTCTCTTTGGGTTCCCTCCAGCTGACCCAAACTTTCCCCTCCCATTCTTTCTGGCTTTCTTTATAAATTATAACGGAGGGGGGGAAAAAGAGTCAGGTGGAGCATATTCTTCTCTGCTGGCCTCCACAGGAATCTTTCAGGGTCAGTGGCGTTGCTGGGATTCTGCTGTTTACCCTGTCATTTACTCTGTATTTTCATGCTTGGCTCTGCTTGAGGAGTTACCTTGATGCATAAAGAGAAGAATAAATATTTTCCTTTACAACTATGACTGTGGGTGCTAGGCATAGGGTTGTACAAAGGTCAAGAACARCAGATTGTTTACACATGCAAGAAATTCACCCAGACACAAAGCTGCTCATAAGGCAAAGCAAGAAGCCAGCTACATCATCCTGCAAACTAATGAATCACTGATTTAAAAGGGCAAGTGAAGGCAGAGCCTCTGAGTTTAAATGACAGCTGCACGCATTCATGAGCGAGACAACAAAGTCTACAGGGCAGGCAGAACAGCGCAAGGGACGGAAGTCACAGGAAGAACAAACTGGGTGAACTGCCCGTTGACTATCCAGAACTTTTACTTTCAAAGATGAACTTCCCAGGCCTGGGTTTTCGCTTTGCTTTTGATCTGAATGATCCTGTCCACAAGGGTCCCCAGTTCTTCACCATGATGTGGGAAACTGGTTTCCAAAATGAGTGGGGAAACCTGCTGGCGGGGGTTCACATCCTCTCAAATGCCCTTTACTGGGATGACCAGAGACTGTCTAGAAATGCTCGGAGCAACAGAGTCAGTATGGTAAAAGAGGGTACCACCTACAGCAAGAAGTACATCCTCGCTAAGTGCATGTGTGCTGACTCTTACTGCAGTTCAGCAGATAATGGTAACTTTTCCTCATTATGTTTCTGATCCCTCACTCACCCATAAAGACAGTCATGCTCATGTGGGGAACCTGGCAATTTGGGTGAAGTATTACTGGAGATAAAAGATGCTTGGTAGGAAGCACACCTGAATGATTGGAAATGGGGGCCATTGCTGGGAGTTTTACTGTGACTCTTGGTTAGCCTGGAGATTGTTTTGTTTTCATGGTACCTGAGAGGTTCTTTTTGGATAAGGGGTTGGGGTTTACCTGCAGCAAAGCAGCAGTCAGATAAAGTATCACAAAGGTGAAGGATAGAGATGTGTGGCCTCCCTGCAGCAGGTGGATGGTGTACAGGAACACGAGGTGCCCTGGGACAACCAGGAGGAACAGGACTCGGGCTGACTTGGAATTCACCTCTGCAGAGGATACAGACAGGAACATCAATCACAGTGGCTGCAGACGGCAGGGGAAGGATAGAACACAGCTGTATATTCTAATGATGATCTACAGATTTGGGCTGTCCACCACCACTGAGAAGGAAGTGGAAGGGATAGATGGTTAGCAACCCATTTCTGAAGGATGCCCAAAACCCTTAGTGCCAGCCTAACAAACTGAGGAGCAGCCTTGATTTTTTTTTTTGTAACCCACTCCCACTGACCACACTGCTAACGCCTTTTCTAGATCATGTAGCAATTTGAAGCATCTGTAGTATTCGTCCAACAGCTTTGTCTGGCACAGAAACAATGTGCCAAAGACATGCTCCATGCTGATCCTCTCACTCCACTTCTTCCACACACTCCTCTCAGATGCTCTGAGCCTCCCACCACTTCTCCTGTGCTTTGCTGCAAGCTGCTCTCCCAGTTTTCAGTGTGCTCTAGCAGTAACCCCCAACCTTGCAGGAAAAATCAAGGGGAACCTGCAATCTAAAAAGACAACACAGACAAATCCAGTTTTGCTGACGCTTAGGTTAATCCATTGCTGAGGATGGAGTGATTTGCTGATTGTCAGCAAGGCTACGCTTTCTTCACGCCCTCCCCCCCGCCCCAACTGCAGATGATGGCTCTAGGGTGGCAATGGTTAAAGTGACTTTCTATCAGATCAAATTTGAGATTCCACTCTCAATGACTTTCTTCAGCGCTCCCTGAAGACCAGTTCCCTTGCATGTCAGTGAGCAGGTACAGCACAAGCTTTTTCTCAAGCTGCCCAAAGCAAAGATGCTTGCTTTCTGATCTGAAGATTTTCCTTGTAAGGGGGAAAGGGAATTCTGCTTTTGAAATCCATCTAGTTCTTGGCCCACCAGGCTTAATAAAGGAGCCATCTGTGATGATGAGCCTTGAGATATGGAAAGCCAGGGTTCAAGGGCTACCTGATGAGAAGAACGTGGTACATGGGTTGGGCCAATTCTGCCTCATCTTGTACGGCAAAACTCCAGGCATGCTCCAGAAGTGCAGGAATGTGGAAATACGGCTGGCCTGGATGGCTACCAGATTCCCTCCAACGCCTATGAGGACAAAACACAGCAAACCGGTAAGCTACCTTCAYTGGGACAGGAAACATCAGCATTAAACCTAGTCCAAGGTGAGTCAATCTGCATTCACTTACAAGCGTACTAGGAGCACAGCGAGAGAAAGAGAACCTGATCCCACAATGTCATGGTGACACTACACTATTCACTTAGCAAGAACAGCTCATAAAAAACAGGAAGGCTGCAGTGACTGCCTCCTTTTGACTGCTTTATTGGAAACATTTTCCTCTCCTTCCCAGCCCCAGCTAAAAATGCCACATGGCCTCTGAAGAGGATGTAATTGCACCTGGCTCAAAGCAACCTGTGAGGAAAACACCTGGGGAAAGCAGCAGAGGCAATGGCAGCCACTGCTCTCACTGCTGCTTCTCAGATTTACTCAGCCAGAGAGCCATTATTGTTTAAAAGACAACAAACATCATGGAGAGTGATTATCTGTCTGTCTGAAAGCATCTGACACATTTGTTAAGTGAGAAGGAATCATACGAGAATGAATCAGAGCCCAAATATGTTGGGTAATTAAAAGGCAATTAATTCCTTCCAGACTGATTAATTCTAGCAAACATGAAAGAGCAGCTATATTTTCCAGCAGAAAATAGAGGGCTGATGGTCTACAGAGCAAACCTCCATCATCCAGAGTGTGCAGCCTAGAAATGCCACAGAAAAGATAACAGGGATCCAGATCCTACAGCCTTTTCATGTTTTCCCTCCCTTGTAGAGGGAAATGCTCTGTCATTAAAAGTGAGAATTGCCAGAGTGGAATCAAAGTGAAGATACCAAGACAGAGCAGTACAGCTTAACACGGGAGTTTTAAAGCAGCTCTCTGAAATGCTTTGCAGGACTCCCCTGCACGTGCAAAGTGAAGAGCTGCCTGTGCAAGGACACAGAGCACTGTGCAACTGTGACACCAGCTCCGTGAAACAGCTCGCCCCGTAGATTGACGGCTGGGTCAGTCATTGTTCTTGATGTACTTTCCCAGTCAGGCTCTTTGGCTAACTGTGTGCTGGAAAGAGTTTGTCAGCAAGCTGGCTGTCTTTATGCAGATCCAGTAAGGTTACAGCTGGATGACACCCTCTGACACTGCAAGACGACACCATGCTTTGAGGGTGGCAAGAGGCCAAGCCTTCCCTTGGAATGTGGGTTTCCCCTGGAATGTGCCTAGCCTGCAAGAAACATTACAATAGCAGAAAAATAATCCAGTAGATCCTCAATAAAGGCCCGAATCACCAGCAGTTTATACTGGCATGTGTATAACAAAACACTACTGGCTCTATACAAATATAAGCATACACACAAAAGGTTGAGAGAGAGAGAGAGAGAGAGAGAGAGATACACACACACACACATATATACACACATACATAAAATCTTCATATATTAATTCTTATTATAATCTTTATATATTAATCTTTATCAACAATCTGTAGAGAGGGTGACTGCAGAGCCAAAATAGCTGAGGGGAGAGTGACAGAGAAAATGGATTTATTGTGACATCCTTAGCAGGTTTGACGTCATGAAAGTGAAGGTGTCAGAGCAACTATCAGAGATAACCATCAGACACTGTTAACCTTTCCCACAGCTCTGCCAGTATTTTTAATCCTGCCTGTTATTTCGCTCCAGTGACACTCCAAGATATGAACAAGCAGGAATGTAATGGGGACCAGTAGTTTCATTTCCACTGGCAATGGGAGCTGGGACTTGAACGCAGACCTTTGTGTAGGGGTAAAAGTGGATAGCATAACTCTGTGGGGAACAAATAAAAAAAATAAAATCATGCATATAACCCCCCTTCAGCCTACCATTAATCACAGGTGTGAAAACTGCCATGCCTTCAAAGTTTGGGTCAGTTACAGTTTTGTCCAGGATCAGCCCACCGATGCTGTTAAAAAATGACAGGCAATGAAGGTGGATCACTCCCTCTTCCCTAGGGCACCTTCCGCTCTGTGAGAACAGCCCCCTGCGATGGGTTACTGCTTCTTCCCCATTGCCAGTGCTGGACTGTTTCCTACAGCAGACACCAACTCCTTTTACAGCTCAGTTATAACTGTTAGATAGCCTCCTGGTTTTTGTTAATGGCATAATGAGATCAGGAAGATCCCTTTCCCCACCCTTGAGCAAAAATACTATTAGTCATGGAAGTTTTATCATCCTCCCCAAAAGTTTCTCTAAACAGGATTTACCAGCAGAACTCAAAATCACATTTTTATGAATGACCATATTTATCACAGGTGAACAGGATTTTTTTTTTTTTTTTTTTTAACTCTCTCTCAGATCTCAGCTGGGTCTGAAAGATGTAGCATGGGGGAATGAACTACCCAGCTCTACACTCATGGAAGTCTCCATTTACAACTGGATAAAAATGAGGCTAACGTCCAACCATTTGTCTGTGATGGTCATCTTATCCCTTTTTGGTTTCCTGCCTTGCACTCACAAGGTTCATGAATGCGTGAGATTTAAATTAATGACTTATTTTTTCCCAGTCATTTCAGGGATCCCTGTGTGAGATCTCACAGCCTGCTGGTGGCCCACCAAAACTTGAGAAGCACTCGACAAGATACCCTTCTGCTGTTCTACCTCCTATGGCTCTCTAAATGAACTCACGTCTATCTGCACTGTGCACACGCGTGTGGACGTAGAGGAGAATTCCCTCTTGGTTTACCTGCTGATGCTCATTGCAACAATGACTGGCTGCCATCCAGATTTCAGGACTTCAGCAAGGGAAGGACTTTGCTTGGCGATAGCAACCCAGAGAGGGATCAGGACAATGAAGACAGCACAGATCAGAGGAGAAAGGTATTTCAGATCTGGCGAGGAAAAGAAATCTTGAATTAACTCCACAGGTTGCCAAAATGATACTGCACATTTCTGGAAAAAAGGTAGCAAGGCTTTGGCTCAGACTGAGTTTTGTTAACAAAAGAATCACATGAACCAAGATATTCCCCACACCACCACCTCACTCCACCACAGAAACCTGTATTTAATCTGTGAAACTCACTGCTAGAGGTTGTTACTTGTAAATGAGTCAGTCTCCAACTCCATCTCCAGCTAAGCAAGACAAAAAGTTATAAACTTTCTGGCTTCAGGGTACAAATCAAACAGCAGGGCAAAGGGGAAACTCTCCTGTGTGCAATCTATATCACACTAAAGACAGGGACACTCCACGTCTTCACCTAAAGCAACTGGTTATAGGCACTTTTGGCGATAAGCTAGCAGAGTCGGTGAACAGCTGGTCTGCTCCTACAAGGACAAATGTCCTCTTGCATATATAAGCCAGTTAAGATCCCGGGTTTCTTTCATGCTAGCTTACACGTGTTTCCATTAGGTGCTTTTCCATTCGGTAGGTGCATAACCTTGAAATGACCTTCAGAGGCAAAGAACTTAAAAATAAATAGATGTGCAGCACTAACAGAAAATAAACATGACTCAGAACAAGAAACACCTTCAAGCAACGGGGTGGATGCCAACCCTTTTGATATAAAACTGCTTCTTCAAAGGTCCCCATCTGGTCTCTGTTTGGGGCCAAAACCGGCGGGTTGTAACACAGACTTTGCAGGTAATCTGGAAGATGAAGCAGGCTCAAAGTGTGCATTTCTCAAAATGACATTGCCAGAGCCTTGGGCTACCTGGATGAGACTGCACTGATTTGATGGTATCTTTCCTGCATCAAGGGCTCTTATACAAAGAGGCATATTCTTTACATTTGGCTTTAGTTGGCACTGAAATGCAACCATTTCTGGGATGTAAATGGTCACTGTTTCATCAGTGCACTGTACCACCTGGACTCATTTAGGACAGACAGGTTGTATGACAGAGTTAGCTGCTGAACTGGATCTCCTCCTTCCTCCCTCCCCCAGCTTTTGTTTTTCCAGGCAATTAATTCCTTCTTCAATGATGCAGACACACAGCACTGGTGTCTATCAATGCTTACCAAAGCCCATAAAAAGACTCCCGCTAGGATGAATGGACCTTAGTCTCTGCATGCCAGTTCTGCCATGCTCTCCCCTGAGTAGACCCTAAGTAAGCTGCAACCCTTTAGCATAGTTCAATTCTCCACTGTGCAGAATGGGAAGCATCAGGGTTAATTTCTAAATAATTAAAAATCTCTGCTGGCAAAAGGGTGTTATACATAAGGAGAAGGTGCTGCACTGGATGGCACATGGTACCCTAAACTTTACATCACACTGTAATTCTCAGAGGATACATTTTAGTAGGACCCAGCAGTTAACATTTCAACATCCAAGAGCCCCTCCTGCCCACCACGCTGGAACACAGATGGCTCTGGGGCTCCAGGGACTGAGAATTCACCCATGATGTGGGTGATGCCGTTACCATTAATCACAGCACGACCCATTCCTTGCTGCACACTGGGGAGGGAAATGGATTAATTTCAGCCACCACTGATGGTACCTTCCTTCCTCTCACCTGCTTCACTTCAGGCTCCCAATGACTAGGTGTCTGTGGGGTGGGCATTTTCCATTTCAAGGGGCCAAAGCTATTTAAACTACTCTGAAAATATCACAGATGCGTCTCTGGCCGTAAGGAGGTTATCATGTTGTTCTGCCATGCACTCCCTGGGAGATATTATCAGAGGCAAAGCTATTGAAAGACAAACTAACTTTACAGAGGCAGGTGCAATGGTGTCATGGAAAAAACCTATTGAAAAAATACACCTCTTAAGCTCAAGGAGAAGGAAGCAATGCCTTGGCCTCTCCTTGCAATGTGCATTCCCTTGCTCCCTCACTTGCTGGCATATGGAACTAGTTATGCAAACTGGGAACAGCTGTCTTGCTGACTCCGTGCTCAGTCTGGAGCAACAGTTTGGGTTTCAAATGGTATCAAGCTTGCTGGATCTTTTTATTTTCCTGTTTCTATTCTAGGTTAGGCTCAGGGTAAATAGCCCGGCACTTTACAAGCAACAATTAAACATAAATCACCAAGTTGCAACATGTTTTGAGTTCTCCAGAGTCAACAGGTGCCAAAGTCTTTGCCAACCAGTAGCATGGCTAACCCCATAGCCACAACTCCTACTTAGAGTCCTGCGAGTATAAAACAATACAGTACTGTCTCTCTCACTCCCAGATGATAATATCATCTTGTTCACCCACAATACTCCACAGGAGAAGGTATGAGAATATTGTACGGATGCCAAAATGCAGAGACAGTCTTGTGTTCTTCACAAACAGCCTATTACCCACAGACAGAAAATAGTTTTGCTGGGTTACCGGCAGATGCAGGAATAGAGTCCCAGTGTCACATATGTCAACCTTCTGCTCCAAAACAATGCACAATACACTCTGGCCATTTCTTTGACAAATCCCAGTTATGTTTCTTAGGCTCTGCCTTCCAGTTTGCTACTAAAAGAGAACCAGGAAAAAGCCTTTGTGGTTACTTTCCCATCTCAGTGGGACGACAGCCCGCATTGTGAAACATCCCAGAAATGGGTAAGTGCCCTGCAGTTATTTCACACAGATTCATCCCTTGCTTGCTGAGCTACAAATCTTTGCTCTACGTTGTACCTATGTATTTGAAGAGTGTACTGCTGATTCCTGCCAGCAGGGAAAGGGTTATCAAGTCTCCGAGGCTCGCTGCTATGGGTGTGGCAACGTTGTCTGGATTGATCCCAACTTTTCTTGCACCGATGATCACACCAATCATCACCAGACCTAGAAAAGACACAGAGCAGGCATCAGAGAATGCAACCTGCTGCATTTTGTCCCGGAGCTGCTGTTCAGGTTCCCGGGGGGCCGCGGGGTCTGGGAAAAGCAAAGACCAGATTGTCCCTAGTGGGTACTGCGCAACTGGAGATTGGTCATACCCAGGAACTCGTCCTCTTGCTTTCACCAACCTGAAGGGCATGACTCTGCCCTTATGAACTTCACCAAAGGCCCAGAGGCAGACAAGCAAATTCCAGGGATCAAAGGAGATACCAGCAGGCAGCCCAAACACAGATGCGCCCCTCCTGAGCAGCCTAATCTTTGCTGGCTTGAAACAGGACCAGGCATGAAGCACATTCAAAGATAAGCACACAGCAGGCATGCACCAGCATCCTGGTATCATCCTCTGCTCTGGATTTCAAAGCACAAAGATATTTTCCATATTAAACTAGTATTTTATGCGAGTTTGAACAACCAAGCAGCAAAAAGCTTCCTTACAGTAAGAAAAAGTTGAATTAGCTGTTCAGCCCAGCTACCAGAATAACCCCTTGAGGCCCAGAGTCCTTGGGGCAGCTTTAATTTTCACTGGGTGGGGATTGATGTAGTGAGCACCTCCAGAATCAAGGGGTGAACACCACCTCTCTTCCACTGTGCTGTAAGCTGCACCTGGTAAAATTCAGCTGCTTTTCAGGATTACAGAAGAGGAGGAAAGCTTTGCTTCTCCAAGTAAGTTAATGAGCACAAATCTCAAACCCTGAGGAACATGTAGGAAACCTTCAGCCATTAGATCTGTCACAGGACTGTGGAAAAGCCACCTGGAATAAACCCTCCCTGGCCAACCTCCATTGCTGTGACTGGCAATGACAGCCTTGGCACAAGACACTTGAAATTTCTTCAATATCCTCCCAGGGCTGACAGGGTGCACCAAAGGAAACCTAAGAATTGGTTCTTTTCAGCTCACAACCTCTGTGTTTGTAGAGGCCCATCAAAGTTAAGCATACACAGGAGTGGAGGTTCTCTCCCTCCGAAAAATGCCATGTGTGCACCTTCCCAGATAAAACATCCCTTACAAAGAAACACATCCTCACACAACACCGCATTCTCCACAAAAGTCCTTCCAGACACCCACACTCCCTCTCTCCCCACAGCACAGCTCACAGTGTCTCCCTCCCTGGTCATAAAATACTAGTTTCCCTTGGTGCACACCCCCACACTGGCCACCTGTGACCATACCCAGGGAAGAACCTAATGCTAGCTGCAAGCCTACTATGGTATGGCAGCAAAGCCTCCCTGTATTACATCAAGCGGGAAGACTGACAGAAAGAATTTAATGAAAGTCGGGCTGCTGTTTTTCTAACAACTGCCTCATCCCATGTTTTTCATCAAGGGCATCTACAGCCACCCTTTGACTCCAGCTTCAGGATATGCACTTGCTCTAGCTTGTCCCTTTCACATAGAAAACTGGCTGTATAAAACTCTGCCAGCTCTCTCTATTCAGGGTATCATGCTGCCCTCACATGGCAGACCTACAAACTGATTGTCTTCAGCTGGTACAAAGATGCTCCCATCCATCCACTACATGTGTTTCCCTTGCAGATAGGGATAGCCAGGGAAGCGGATTGCCTGGCTCAGATGTCAAAGCAGGTGAGTCTCAGAACCAGCCCCAATTCCTCTGCAGAGTGCTGGGTGACCCAAGTCCATCTTGAGCGTGGTTCAGTGTTGTCTGCTAACAAGCAAAGATTCTCACCCTGCTTTATGCATGGCATTAGTTTGATCTCCTCTAGAAAAGGGCCAGTGTTGACGGCTAATGGGTCACCCAAGCTGAATGGAGAAAGCGTGTGCATGTGTGTGTACATCCACCCACAGCATGTGGCATTTTTTGTGTGTGTCAGGTAACATGGGACATTTTGATAGCTACTGTGGATGCAGAGCCCAGCACACAACAGATCCTTGAAGAAGAGGAGCAAATACGGTGTTCAGGGAGAGTAAAAGCAGAGGATACTGGACTAATGCTCCCTGCATCCCTCCTTCCTTCCTATGCCAGACTGAAGGGATGTCAGGTGGGCCTCCCTGGAAGAAGGGAAAGGTTTTTGCACACCTGAGTGCCACATATTTGACCTGAGGAATCAAAATGACTCACCGAGAGAAAGCGCAGCTATGAAGGCAGTGGTCACGCTGCTGGCGCACAGCACGGCAGCCTGGCTTAGCTCCACAGAGCCCTTGGAGATGGCTCCCAGGATCACAGCAGCTACAGCAGCCAGAAGTCCCACCACCGTGGCCTGGACCTGGGGGCCAAAAGACACCTGGTGAGCAATCACCCACATCTGCTCACAGGCAGCCCTGGCTTTGTGCGGCTGCAGCATTACTGCATAGCTTGGAAGGCGAAGCCTTACAGAGATGCTGATTTAGTACATATTTAAGCAGTGTTGCTGCAAGGCTCCACTGCATTCAAAAAAAATTCTGACAAAGTTTGGAGAAAAACTCTGGAGGCCTGCAGAGGGCAGATAACATTTCAGCAGAGGACACTGTGTCCATCAGCAGAAGAATACTCCTGATCAATACAAAAAAGGGATCCCCATCAACACAGCACTCTTAGCAAGCTGAAAGCTGTGGAGGGAGATAAGGGAAAGCAGATGCATGTTGCAAGCCCCGTGGCCTTGCCATGTGCAACCTTTAGGCTAGTCGCTGGATTTTAACATGCAGAAAGAGCTACAAGAACCACATTTCTTCCATCTCTCCCCTCCCATCCAAGGCTGATTCCCCAACATTGTCAGTAAATGACAGGCTTTATCTAGGGGCTGTTGTGAAATGTGAGTGTGCCACAGCTCCCCCTGCAAGGGAGGGTGTTTTTGTTATTTCAGTTCGTCTACAAAGGCAATGAATGTCTAGATCTGTTTTACAGCTAAGCTGCAAGCTCCAGGGCCACAGGGAGCTTCATTGGTCAAGTCTTGTGCTCTGCTAGGCTCCATTGAGAATACCTGCCCCAAATCGACAGCTCTGGATCCAGCTCTGCTGGGAACAGATGCTGTCAGGCTGCAGTATAACAAAAGAAAAGGGTCTTCTTCCTCTCCCAGCTAAAGCAACTCACCTGGATCAGGGCTAAATTGCAGGTGGCCAATTTCCACTGCTTTTGGGTATCATCCATCTGTCCAGTGTTAGCCTAGGAGTCAAGAGAGACACCCTGAAAACCTACCCCATGGCACAGGCCATTGCTGAAGGCAGCAAGGCAGTTTCATCTGGTCTCTACAGGAAAGGGACCGCTAAAGCCAGAGAGAGGGGAGTGCAGGTCAGCATCTTTCCATCTTCCCTGCACTTTCTTCTTGACAGGGATCCACTATGCTCCAGCCCAGTGCCCCAGGAGGCTCAGAGGCTCATGTGGAGGTGTAGACACCTTGCAGGGTGGACAGCCAAAGGTAGAGTGTGCAGCCCCTCACCAGGGGTGCCCAGCTCATCCTAACAGCCTCAGGTGGGTTCAGGAAGAGCAACAGGTGAGGATAAATATCCACCACTTGACACTTGGGCACTGCCTCAGCAACATGGCGTTGGGCTGACAGGATGGGCAGGCTCCCACAGGCCAGGGCTTTCCTCAGGAAAGGCACTCCATTTCATCACACTTTCCCAAATACAGAGGCTGCAAGGGGGCTGAGGCTGCGGTTTCAACAGCACAAACAGCAGATCAGCATGGCAGGGCTACCGCAGTCTGGCTCGGGGCTAAGCATATCTACCATGTCCCACACAGCCCAAAAGCTGGACAAATCAAACCACTTTTCCTCGTTTTGTCCCCCTAAATTGCTCTAGTAAGCTCCAATACAAACAGCCCAAAGCAAACAAAACTGCTTAGGGGGATATGGGATCCTGCTGAGAGATCAAATCCAGACTGACAAAAGCTATTGCAGGTCCCAAGAAGCCTGAGGCCATTCAACCCAAGGTGGGATGGCTGGGAAGAAAAGCCCCAGGTCTCTTAAGTGTCAATAACCACAGAAAAAGCAACCCCACACTGCAGTTTACAGCTGTGGAGCCCTTCCTTTATCTCCTTCATGCGTCTGTCACAGCGCCCCAGATATCAGCAACTGGATGCACAGGGATTAATTCACCTTCAAAAAGCAGACAGAAATTCTCTGTTCCAGTTACAAAATGAGGGCAAAAACATTATTTTAATACTCAGACACTATTTGTTTTTACCTAGCAGGAAAGGGGATATCTCAAACACGCAGTGTGGTTATATAAAAGCAGAGTCTCTTGATGGTTCCTGCTAATCCCTCCCCCCGACCTTGATAACACTCACAGCAGTAGAGAGTCTGGATGCCAGCGTCATTTCAAGATTACCCTTTAGACCAACCAGGGCAGGAACCAGGATAAAAACTTCCGTAATTGTCCGAAACACAGCCCAGTGCTAGAAGGAAGAAAACAAAGGAAACAATCTCAGTTTGTGATGCTGTCCTGTCCAATACTGTTACTTCAAAGGGGAATGGGTTTCCATCTCACCGCCTGCTCTACAGCTGTGCACTATGCACATGTGGGCAGATGCTTCCCCAGAGCTGGTGGCATTTTGGGAGTGAAGGAAGCAATCTTTAGCTTGCAACATTCTTTCTGATCTCACGCACAGCAAAGTAGTAGCCTAACAGAGTAGGAACCTTCTTGCTGAGGGCAGGAGATTGTGGTAGGCCACAAATTAAAATGTACCTTTAGCATTAGTAAAGAACAACATGAAAAATAATTCGGGTTCACAAGCGAAATGAAATACAACAAGCTCTCCATCCTTTGTACTGACGATAGGTAATAGTAACACCTATTGCTATGCAGACTCGTAAGAGTGCATACAAAGACCTGGAAAGGATTTAACATAAAAAGTTATGTCCGCTTTTTTTAAACCAAATCTATAAGTATTTAAGGTTGGGGGTGGGAGGGAAGATTTTCTCATTGCTTCTCCATGTGCAGTTCCTAAGCCTTTCTGCTAACAAGCATGCTCTCAGCACAGTTGAAATAAGGATCTTGAATTAAGATAGCCCATAAGCCTGAGCTGTTGGGGCAACATTTTGATTATTACTGCTCCTCTGAAGCTGAACTATACAAAGTCCTTGAATCAGCTGCAGCACTGGAAATGATCTGAAACCTTAAGTAACTCTGTTGATTAACACACACATCTTGTATAATTTATCTACCATACAGTGCCTTGGAAGATAATTCAYGCATCCTCTGTGCTGAACTACTGTGCATTCAAGGATGCTGGCAAAGTCACATCGTAGCCAGAGAAGATCCCATCAGGATGGACCGGCAAAAGCCATCGGGAAGTTCTCAGTGCTGCAGATTTGTTCTGACATTGATTTGGGCACTGTAGCAAGAAACTGCTAGAAAGCGTGGGCAAGCCAATTGTCTGATCACCTGAGAGGTGCACTAGCAGAGCCCTTCTTCGTGTTGCTCGTATTATTGTTCACTGCAGCCGCTAGAAGTGCAAGGCTCAAACTCAGCTGCGGTACGAGGCGGAGGGCAAGTCCCCTGTACTGATGTGGAATGAAAACCAACTAGCCTGACATCTAAGAGCAGAATATACAAACATAAGGGCAGCTGCAATGAGGCAGACCAAAGTCCACCTAGCCCATCCTTATCTCCAAGAGTGGCCAAATTCAGATGCATAAAAGAATAATTTACTAATAGGACAAGTATATGGGATAACTCTCCTGAGTATTTTCCAGCCTGTAACCGTCTGCCACAGGGTACTAAGCTGGATTAGTTTCTGTGCACTTTGTAGCGCCTGAAGGACTTCCCTTTCAATTACTTGTCCAATCTCCCCTCCAATCCATGTGCCATCCTGTGACAAAGGTTTCTATAGCTTAGCTACATGTCATGTGAAGGATCACCTCCTTTCATTTATTCTGAATTTGTCGCTGGCTAGTTTCACACAATGGTCCCTAATTCTGGTGCTAGAGGGCAAAGTGAAGGACGGATCCCTGTCCACATTCCCTGTGTCACTTGGGATTTTATAAACCTGAAAATCCCAGGAGGTGGGACAGGCTCTAAAGATGTTGAAACATTCAGACAACAGCCTGTTGGGAAACACATACAGGTGGTAATGGCTTGGTGTTTTGCTCTGCCTGTTCCGTGGGAAGCTGTGGGAACCCGGTGGCGTGGCTGTCTGCTAGGAAGACTTCACAGCTTCCTTCTGGATTATAACCAAGAAAGAGCAGCTAAGCCAGCCCTAAGCACATGGTGCAGGACACCCCCTCAGAGCTGCAGAAAACAGGCAAAACATTACTATCAATGCAAAAAAGCACTTTTTCTGGCAGTGATGACCTGGAAACAGGCATGCTCCAAAAGGCTAAAAGCTACTTACTGTTGAATAAATAACAGACAACACTAGAGTTGTCACCTTTCTTGACACACTACAGTTTTGTTTGAATTTGTTAATATGAGAAAAGCTACTGGGGGGAGCATTTTACTTAAAGATTCAAAACCCCTTCTCTCCTATCTCTTTAATTATGAATAAAGAAAGTTCTGAACATATACTTGACACCTTCAGAAGAAACAGGAGAAAAAACAGACTTCATAGTCACAATATAAATAACCCAAACATTTAAAATAAGCAAATGTACAGACATTCACATACATGACCTTGCATATTTTGCACATAAAAAGACGCATAACTAAAAAGCAAGAGACAAACCCAACTGGGTCACCTTTGGGAAATGTCACTTTATTATACCAATGTGAGTTCCAAACCTTGTGTTCATGTATAAATTTTGCAGGTTTCAAGCAATCCTAGCCAAAGATTTAGCATGTGAGCTATGATTCTTGGGACTCTGCCTTACATACAGTTACACTGAAAGGCTTTGGACAAGTAACGAAAATCAAACAATTGTACCAAAAAAAAAAAAAAAAAAAGCAAACTGATTTAATTGTTTCCATTTGAGTCTCACTAGTGACACCTCAAGAGCCTGAGGACAGATTCAAAGTGATTTATACCGCAGTAGCCAGGACTTCACTATAATAGGGACTGCACAAATACAGAACAAATATGATCCCTGTGCCATCGCTGTGTGGGACTGTCAGCAGGAACAGGAGGCAGACGTGGCAGGTTAGGGCTGTTCAGGCAAGGAGCTGCCTGAACAAAGAAAGCTGGATTAGATCTAGAAAGCATCTCTGTCCTTCACAGTGGAAACCGTGCTCAAAGGGATAGGAATAATCCCCTGCAGCCCTGCAAACCCACACAGGGTAACAGAGCCAGAAGGTGACTCTCTCCTACTTCACGCCCCTGTAACAGAGTCACGGCCCTAACTCACAAAGCACAGCACCAAAGAAACTTGGTTACACCACTCCCCAGCGCAGCTGGTCCACCTGACCCCATGATCCCCATGCCAGCTGGATCTGCTCATGGGGTCACAGAGGGGAAGAGAGGCTATGATGTACTTAGACGGACTCCCGAGCGGCAGCCTAGCCCTGCTGTCCTTCCCTGCGCTGTCCTCACAGTTCAAGCCATCTCCTCTGTTACCTATCCTGGGGCATCCATTCTCCCATGGCAGCAGCTAAAAACTTCAGACTTTTCCCATTGCCCTGAACGAGTCAACAGAAAGATCAAAAGATCCTGGACCRTGAAACACAAGCCACTTCAAAACCCCTTTCAATGCTAATCACGTCACAGTTTTTTTATCAAGAAAGGATAGGGATAGCTTATGTCTGTGGCTTTTACTTGGACCATGTTCCACTGCAGTGGTGTGGAGGGGGAGAATCAAAGCGAAGATTTCTTCCTGAATTCTCTGCTTTGAAATCTGATCTTCAAGCTTCAACTTGATTCTCAACCTTACTGTAAAAGAGTGGGCCAAACACTGCAAGGTTTGTGCCTCCCCAGCAATGCCAGCCAGCCTGGAATCCGGATCAACCAGCCAGCCAAGGATCACTGGAGCGGAGGTGGAAGTGTCAAGCAAGAAAAGACTTTTGACATGCTCTGGGCCCTGCACAGGAACTGCATCATCTACACAAACAAGAACAGAAAACGGCAGGTAGCTATCGCTTTGGACACCCGCATGTTATGGTGTGAGAGACTCAGCTGTGAGCCTTTGATATCAACCCATCTGGACAGAATTCTCTCCTTGATTTATTTTTTATTTTTTATTTTTAAGAGTAACTTGGAAAGATCTTGGTTTCATCACTGGACAGATGAGAAACACTGCTGAAAACCTGAGGATTTTGAAGAGACAGAAATAAACAATTTCTACCTTGTTCTCATCTTCATAACAATGTCAGCCCTGCAAATGATAGAGCCAGCTGGACTCCCATCTCAGAGGCACTGTATTTCTGAGTAGAGCCATTAAACTCACACGTACACTTTACATACCATTTTTGAGCTTGCCCACGTATCTCTCTGGCAAAGGCAGATGTAGAGTTTCCTAAGGACGTTTTGCAGTGACTGAAAATAGTGTAAAACAGATTCCTCAGTCAGATCATTCCCTGCAAAAGGGTAAAGTGCAGACTCCTAGAAAAGCCTCTAGTCTCAGTAGTGTGAACCCTCACGACCACCAATGTAAGTCTTAAGATATCTGGCATCAAGCAAACAACCAAATCTCACATTTTATTTGGACAGGAGAGTGAGCTTCTACCTCTCGGTGCTTCAGGAAGAAAGGCAGAAAAAATAAGCAGTTCAAAGATTAAAAGGCACAATTCAAGTCTTTAAAGGCTAAAATGCTGGATTTTTCCAGCTACTGGCTTTGTTTTTAAATGCGAAGTTGTTGACATCATGGCAGCTTACCTCAATAACATCTCTCCTAAGCCAGTTGCGACTCTCAGTCTGCTAGCTCCCTCCTCTGGGAGTTTGGGAGCTGAACCCATTGACTGATCACTTCTATTTTAACATAATTGAGAATTCCTTCACCAAAAAATACACTATTACTTGTGCTTCAAGCATGACTCCATTTCTGAGGGTCTAGTGAGCAAATATACAAAGTGGGCTACAATCTGCTAATTAAAGGACACAGGCAACATAGGTATACATGGTTTGTATTTTCCACCAGTTCTAACACAGTAGCATTTGAACAGAGCCTGATTCTTAGGCTTTGGAATAGCACTGGATTTCTTCCAGACAAAGATCTGTTTACCTGCCAAGGGTATGGAATGGGTACGTACTATGTCTTTATCCTTCTCTGAAATAGCTGGCCAAAGATAACTGCTAACTACTAAAATAACATCTTGGGTAGATTGAGAACTTCTGTAATGCTGCAAGACAGGTCTGCGCCTAACAGCACAGCACAACAAGGTGGAGACGACAAACACAGCATAGCAACAGCATGTGCCACTCCAGTTAACCCTTCTTTATTTGATATTCCTCATATTTCCCTTAATTCAACTTCTCTGCCTTCTTTGTTTCTTTCAATGCAAGAAAAACAGCAAGGTATTGTCTTTCCAAACACTCAAGTGTCCATATTTAGCTCCTGCTGCAGTACTAATGCCAGAGAATCCAATATACTCTAGTGAGCTCAGAGTGCAGGATATATCCTTGGGAAACTCTGCCAGCCTTTTGATTTGTAAATTCATTGGCATTAGATGCCCAAACTACAGCAAATATTGCATTTCTATTGGTGCCACTAGTACAATTAAGACAGATGGGACAGATTTTGGTTGTGGGTGTGAGGGTATAAATCCAGCGCAACTCCCTGGAAGTTAACAGAAGCTATTCCAAACTTACACCCTCCTCAGAATCCGGCCAAGAAGCACTCAGTTTGTAGGCAATGCTAATCTTTTTATGCTGGCATGTCTCTCATCACAGTATCTAAATGCCTTCTAGACCAAAGATTACATTAGGTTGTTTGCAGAGAACTGAAAGCATAAACTTGCCTTTAAGAGAGACAAGTAGTTAATAACAACCCTGACCTAGATCTGCTTATCAGAATTTTCTGAAGGAAAGAAATAATATCGTGTAATAGAGGAATATGCTGCAGTCTGATCTCAGTTGCTTCACCCAAGCTGTCACCAAGTGTTTAGCTGGATATAGCAGAGGGAGCACCCAATCTAATGCATGGAGGGCAGTGTCAGGCAGCCCATCTGAAAACCAGTATCCCACTTTGCAAGGAGCCCATGTACGGATCTGAAGAAGATGGATAGCATCTCCTAGTGCAGGCAAAGCATACAGCCATCCTGCTGACTGGCTGGCACAGCCATACAACATTAAAAAGAAAAAACACAAATATTCAAGGTCAGTGAAATAACCCACCCCTTTGCTACTAAGGAGCCTAACCACATGTACCTACTTGTACAACATCCATCAGGAGGCCAGCAGCTACCGTGCCCAAGCCAGCCAGAAGGAAAGGCATGAAAATCTGGGAGGCGATGGAGAATGAGGTCTCTGGGAGAAATCCATTGGCTGATCTGGTCAACTTGCAGGTGAAACCTCTCAGCTTCTTGCCATGAAAGCACAGCTCCAAT
Organism: Apteryx rowi; assembly: GCF_003343035.1. Lineage (NCBI taxonomy): Eukaryota > Metazoa > Chordata > Aves > Apterygiformes > Apterygidae > Apteryx > Apteryx rowi. Next base: position 3,147,277 of record NW_020451038.1, on the reverse strand, counting down.
TGTAACTGGGTGACCACCATGGTCAAACACTGCTACCCCATGCTCAGCACGAAGAATGGGGGGGAGATCAGGACATCACACAGATCCTTCTAGTAAGTCACTCCAAAGTCAAAAGAAATGTTTTTCTTCAAACCACAGCAATGATGACAAATTTCTTTAGCTTCTCCTCCTCCTAGAAGTGCTTCCGGAGGGATGCAAGCAAGGGTATCTTCCAAAATCAGTTCAGCTGGGTTGAGTCCAGGTGGCAGCGAACTTGACGGACACTATTTCTCCAAGTTATATCCAGAGGGGAATTAAAAAAGAGATAAGAAGATTGTGGAGATGTCCGTGGATGAAGAGAAATGAGCCCACACCCCATTCAGCTCCCACCACCTTCGTAAAAACCAGAAAGACCTGCTTGGGCTACGGCATTAAAAGAGTGACAGGTCATGCAAGAATCCCTCAGCATGCTCAAACRCACTAGTGTCCTTTCTCCTCAGGTTACATTTCTTGTCAGACTGCGGCTCGCCTTTGATACAATGGTTTAATATATAAGCCTGCTCTGAACTAGCCCCAGTTCCCTCACTCCCACCACAAGCAACACTGAACTTTTCTCACTATCCCAAGGCCGAGGAGGTAGGGAGTTAACAACCAGGTTCTGCTTTGCTGTCCTCCAAGGTGAAGAAAGGTCAAGGAAAACATGAGTCCACACTTCTCATTGTTGACAGTCTTATGCAGGTATCATTCCCAGGCAAGTGACACAGCTAAACCAGCTGGTGAGAGAAGAACTGCCCTTCTAGACCCTGGCCCCTCCTGTCCCCTTCGTGGTCTCAGCAGAATGTAACAATCGGTGTATGCCAGCTACACCTCTGAATGACTGGCTTTCAGAGGGAAAAAAAATGCAGAGAACCAGCCAATAAGCTTCAAAAGCGAACACCCTTATCTGCTGTCATCACTTCAACTTTCTGCTAGTTTGCAAAGGCCAAGATAAGAGTCATAGCTGGAGCTTATTTAAGGTAGCTCTGTAATCTCACTACACCACAGGCAAGGGAGAGAGAGAGTGACCGTTTCCAGGGCGTGCTGCAAGCTCATCTCTCTTCCTGTCCTAGAGCGAAACACCCTGCTTCTGCATATTCCCAGGAACATACTGCCTTTGGCCCTACAGGTGGGGGTCTCATCTCAGTGTCTCCATAGTCAAATGGTTGACACATGCCCAGGAATCAGAGCTACATCATGGCCACATATGGTCATGGAATTTGTATCCTGCTCAGTAATGACAGGAGAATATTCTGCAACTTAAAGCCAAGCAAGTGGGGAAGGGAGTCAGGGTATTCTGTCAGGGCTCTTTTCTAATAACTTTGGCAAACTAATTGGATCAAAGGGTCAAGAGGCTTTAAACGCACAGCTTAGTATGAAAGGGTAYAGGACTGGGTTAGTAGGTTTGACAACCATGCTTTTTTCACTATTTAACCAGAGGTTCAAACACAGCCATGCCCGAGTGAAGGCAAACTACTGAAAGCAAGTGTTCAGTGGTAGGCATGAAACGTACAGTTTTTTCAGTCAAGTTCAAATTCAATGTTTAAATTACACTGCCTTACTAAAACATTTTGTACTAACCAGACCATTCCCTGACATTCTCTGCAGAGAGATGTAAAGATTAATGGGCCGTGGACTCTGCCCCAGTGACAGGCTCCCCAGCTTGCAGCTAAGTGCATTGGCTGGATCGGACAGAACAAGGCATACTTTTGCCTCGTAGATAAATAGGGAACTTAAGAAGCTCTCAGCCATTTTGGATGGTGCGTTTCCTTCGGTCTAAATGCACGTGAACCAAAGAACAAGGCCTAGTGGGCTGAGATGGCACAGAGATCTCTACGGAAGCACAACAAGTTGCAGAACAAGAGCCCTAGCTGCAGATGTGGGACTCTGTCCTTTGCTACTTTCTAGGTTGCTATCAGCCACAGGAGAAGCCTTCTCTGCTCCCCACTGGCTTGATACATACATGTGTGTCTCTTCCACCTAACAATGCTCCACTGAGCTGGAAGCTAGAAAGGGAGATCATTTCAGTTAATCTAACTGGAAGAAAGTCCACAATGGCTGGAAGAGGGACGATAATAAAAATCCCATAATAACCACACATAACCCAACCTCATACCAGCCAGGAACTTAGAAGCGACAGCATGAAGGCCCAGTTCTGCTTAGAAACTCACTAAGTAAATAAAGAATAAAGGACAAGTTCTGAGCAGCAGCCACAGGTTTTCAGAGGTCTGATAATGTGCATACCCAGGCCCAAATGTCACCATACCTGCTGACTGGATTGCTGACAGGCAGAAACATTAGAGTGAAGGAAATATCAATGAGCCTGAATGATTCAGATACTACTTAAAAACACAGCAGCAATACATCTTGTACTAAAGCCGCAACCTGCCAGGGTTTATGAGTTTATCAAGCTTCAGCTCTCTCTGTTTCTAAGCAAGCACCATAAAAAGCCTTCAACCGATGAATCAACGTGCAGAGAAGGTAATTGACTCAGGTGGCCTGTGCATGTACACTGGGTCATTTTATTATGCATTTAAGGAGTCTCTGATAAAGGCTTGCACCATATGTACCAGCAAAGGATGTATTGCATTTTCTGGCAAAGAGGCATACCATATTTGTCCGCAAAGAGATGCACCATGTTTGTGAAGAAAGAGAGTGTTGCCAAGCAGCAGGAAACAGACTAAAAAAATGACCCTCACAGCTGAAGCATTCTTCATGGCAAAATCTGGGGAGGTGCACTGCTCCCCTCCTCTGCGCACAAATACACTATATCCCTACCCTCGCAAAACAAGCAGCATTGCCCTGGAGCAACTAGGGCAGAAACAGTCTCTTTGGTGGGGCCCTGGMCCTGCTCTGGGGCCTCCATCTACTGCCATACTATAAAAGCAGCATAAAAAAAATACATGTGCCAAAGAACACAATTTCAAGCACACCTTATCATCCCAGCAGAGGAGGGACAGGGATACGGGTGACGACTCTTAYAACACAGCAGTGTTTACAACAGACAGCACTATCCTGACCTCTTAGACCCACAGGATGCTAACACTTTCCAGGGACCCTAGGCCCTGGTTGTCAGAGCAATATCACTCCTGATTCTTCTAGCTCTTTATCAGCTCAGAGCTATGTATTTTTTCTTTTTCTTACCTTGATCCTCTGTCCCCTGCTTTAGGAAAGGACACGGGAGAGAGTTTAGGTRGAGAGGCTGAAAACAAGCAGATTGTGAGTGCCAGGGGCAAAGCCACAGACCATCTCCCATTGCACCACAGGCAGCAGCAGCAGGGGCAAAGGCAAGGGCTGGCTGACAGAAAGGGAGGACTGCTCCTAGCAGCAGCGAGCCCGCAACGAGATGCRCTCAAGTGGTCCTTGCTCATGCATGAAAAGTTGCTGTGCTAACAGCCAAAGGCCTATTTTTCCTATGTGATGTYGGATGGGTTGATTTCCCAGGCTCTAAGCACTAACATGAAGGCTTTTTGTGAGGTCTTTATTTGCCTGAAACAGAAACCAGATTTATGTGGTTTCAGAGRAGTATGAGGTTTACTTCATATTCTGTTCAAATTAGTGGCCCACTCCTTCCTAGAGAAAAACACTCTAAGGGAAAAAAAAGAGGAAAAAAAAAAACCTCCAACACTATAAACCCATCTGCAATCTATTTCACGCTTTAATATCTCAGGCTAGGAGGTAACACACATTTATTGTCAGAAATCCATAGGGATGGGCAGGTCCAAACAGTCTAAAAATAAAATTGAAAGTGGCTGCTCAAGGCTCAAGACTCTCAGAACAATATCAAAAGAGACAAAAAATAGTTTGTGACTGTTCTAGATTCGCCTTGGTGTCTTCTCATCTGAACAGGTATTCTGCTAGATATTGAGCACATGCTAAAGTCATTTAAGGATACCCTGTCACTCTTAAGCCTTTATAGCTTTTTAGCTTAAGGAGATTAGCTCAGAGGTATTAGCAAAGGAACATAGCTCCAGATTTGTGAAAGCTGTCCATGCAAGCACAGTAGTTTCAGTGTCACTGTATCAGATAGCTCAGGGCAGTCTGACCCAACAGCTAGCTAGTCAAATAATAAGGGTTAACAAAAAGGCACAGAGCAGCGAGAGTAACCTGGAGCACAAAGACATAACAGTTTACAATCTGGAAAATAACTACAGGTTTAAACTGCCTAAGATTAAGTCCTCATCACTACTTTAAAGCTCTGCCTTGTTTCACTATGGGAGGCAAGGTCTGGTTCTGATTGTCACAGAATCAGATATCACAGACTAAAAAGAGACTCAAGGATTTAAGCGATTGCTACAAGGCTGTAGAAAAGGACAATAAGTGCAGGCGGGATGGGCCTGGCTGTTTGAGGCGTTAACAGCATTGGGCAGCCTGGCTCCTTGTGCAATGAAGGAGGGGATGCAGAGCTTTCCAGAGCTACGTTCAGAACCAGGAATAAAACAGCTGTATTCTGCTGCAGGAAAGCGTTGCGCCACCACAGCCCTGGGGCTGCAGCTCAGCCACCCTCCTCTCAGGACCAAGCTACGACCTCCGCGCAGGGCTGCACCTTCCCACATAGGTGCCTCAGCTCATTCACACGTTCTTCAGCACCATGTTGTCTTTTGCCTCCAGAGGACACAAAGGACCAGAAAAATACCAGACGCTCTCTCCTGAGAGCTGCACAAAGTAATTATGTAATAGATAAAGGATACATTGGTATGAGAAACTGCTGCAGATTCACCTTTGTCATCTCCAGAGCAAATCCCCTGCCTCTGAAGACAAATCTCCCACCTCGCCCATCCCAGGTATATCAGATACGTTCCTTCCCCTTACCTGAACGTAATCCAAAACCATGCCTGCCAAGACCATGCCAAGCCCAGCTAGGAGGTATGGCAGGAGCACCTGCAGGCAAATCGCAACAGCCGACTCTTCCCATGACTTTGCCATGGCCACTTTCTCCTCAGCCAACAGCTTCTGCTGTGCAAGCAAACAGGCATCCTCTGCCTCCTGGCTGCCAAGTCGGCTGTCTCTGTGTTTACCCTTGCTCTTTCCTTTGTGCCTGGATCGCTCTCCATTCCTAGTCCTGCCCTCCTTTCTCCTCTGTCGTGCTTCCTCACCCTTCATGGTGGCTTTCTTGAATCACAGAGTTATTCTGAAAAACAAAGTCAGAAACAAAGAGAATGAAAGAAGGCACTAGATGGATCAGGGACAGAAAACCCTTCAGTATTTTGCCCATTCCACCAACGTGATAGCAAAACACCACCTGCCTCCCCAACCCTAGACACAGCCCATTTGCTGACCCAAATGCTGGTGCTCAGTTTACCATCAGCTTTGTGCTATGACAAACTGATTTCCCTTTCCACAGCCACATGTCTCTTGCCAGGCCTGTAGTCACAACAGATTGCTGCCACCCAGGAAACACCTGGAAGGATGCGGAGGGTGCTGCACGCAGCCTGAATTCTGGACCTGCCAGCTCCTCACACTGGAGTTATGGGAACTGAGAAGCCAGCAAAATTCAACCCTTTGGAGAGGCTGAGCCRTGGCCATGAAATGGGATCAGTCTGCATCCTGCAATCCAGCAAAGGGCAGTACAGTCCACAGCTAGCACAGCACAGCCAGCTGTCAATCACTCCTTGATATCAGGAGAGCTCTTTAATCCTCTAATCTGTATACTTTTTCTTCCTCTTGCGCCCTGTATGACACACGTGCATTCACTGTGTGACTCATCTATCAATAGAGCACTTCCCACGCCCCCACAGCATCCCATGAAAATAAATAACCAGGCAAAATCATTACCAGCCACCCGTTCCCTGTCCTCACACCTTGATTGCTCACATAACTATCATTCATCCTGACTGCCCTGCTGCTAGCACAGCCAGTGCTCCAAATCCTTCCCCGTCGCCTCCTGCCAGAGGTGCAGCRACGCTGCCATTTGTAGGACAGGCCCCAGACACCCTAATCCCTGCCCTACCCCAGCGACGATCAACCCTCTTCCTGGCCAACATCTGGGGAGCAAAGGAGCAGCTGGAAGGTCCCAAACATGGCTGGGGCGGGCAGGGGAGGATGGACCAGCCCAGAGTCCGCCACCACCACSACCACAGGAGGAGGAAACCCGCACCCCCAGCACTTACCGCTCCCTCGCCCTGCCCTGGGCAGGGGCCGCGGGCGCAGCTGGAACGGATGCAGGCGAGGGAGGCGCGCGCCACATCTGGAGCGCGGCGGGCGCGGCTCGGAGCCCGCCCCGCGCCGTGGCCGCGGGTTCGAGCCCGGCCCCCGGCC
>NW_020451038.1:3070265-3140919 GCF_003343035.1 Apteryx rowi | reverse complement strand
AGCCTGGCGGCTCCTAGAAATCCCCACTAAACCGTTATTATTATTAATTATTATAATTATTATTATYATTAGAGGCTCTGGGGGACCGGGCCGTGGTTGGGGGCTGGAGGACTTCCCTGGAAGGAAGCGCTGGGGGGTACCGGGGTACCTCGCCCTGCTACTGCCCTGGGGGACGTGCCCGAGTCTCCCCCGCTCCACGACCCCGTAGCAGACGGTATTTGAAAGAGTGAAAACTTTCAGCGTAGGCTGAGTGAACAAGAGTTGCAATTAAGAGTTGAGGAAAGACATTTCCTCTTTTTTTTTTTTTAATTTGCATTTGCAAGGGCTCTTGTTTCAAGCTTCCTGTGCAAAAGCCTGGCACCACTGAAATCAGTGGCAAAACTCCCGYTGACTTGATTTTCTCCTCCTCCCATACTGTATCAATATGTTAGAAATCCATTACATTTAAGCACATAAATCCCATTAAGCATTGAAGTAACCGCACTCATGCAAGCCTCCTGAATCATGCAGCTCAAATTTTCAGAACAATTGAGGATATTAAATCATACCTCAGTGCCAGAGCAATATTATATCCTGCAGAACTCTCAGAAGTAATGCTATGCTAACAGGTTCCTACTGATAAAATGGTGTCTCTGGGCCTGCAAGCTTTGGTTTGAAGCAAGGCACATGAAAGGGAGTTGGAGGTTTTTGCAAGTGACAGTAACGAAACCCTGCAGCTGCCGCGCGTTACTGTTGAACGTCACTGCTATAATGGCAAGGCTTAAATTTCAGCTCACTTGATGTAATTTTATGTCTTCACTTTGCAACTGATGCTTCCCTGAGCATGGTCTGAAGATAGTGTTTTCCTATGGGAAATAAGAAGGGAAGGGACGTTGTTTAAAAAACAGCAACCTTGCCAAGACRTTTTTAGACCTGTTACATGTATTCTACTATCACTTTACCACTGCGCTTCAAAGAAAAATATCTACAGAGCAAGCGGAAAGTCTCCTGGTGAACTTGATTGACAAAGATATTTTGGTAATGGTTCCAGCTCAAGGATTACACTGTTCTACAAGGGTCTGCCCACTTGGGTCCAACCATCAGCTACATCAGCAGCGCCCAGCACCCTGACCTTAGAGCTTCTCCTATGTGTAGAAGGAGACAGACTGTTTCATTAGTCCTCACATATCACTCTGAAACCACTGGTGTATCACTAGTGGGTAGGTATTTGAGAACACCGTCTTACAGCAGTGGCACAAAGCCCTACTTTCCCAAAAGTGCAATAGCAGTGTTTAGATAGATCATGGCTTTGACGTAACGTAACGGTGACTGGACCTTGACTGCAAACAAAGCTCCTGTGACTCTCTAGATAGGACAGTTCAGCTGCTCAATGCAGTTTGGGAGGCACTTGCTGGCACAAAATTAAGCAACTTCATGCTAAGATCTTTTCTGTCCCCACCAAGCGAGAATTCACATGTGCTGATTTTCTCGGCACACTCACAGATGTGTGGGTAATATTCCTAGCAGTTACAAGGGCATTAGAGGACTCATTGCACCCATTTCTGTTTCTCTTCTCGGTACTTTTAAAGACTGTTTCCTCTGGTGAGCCTCAGAATAAGTTTGGCATTCTCTCTCTCTCCTCTATGTTGCTTTCTTTCTGACAAGTATTCCTTCAGCCAAGGAGAGAGGAATTTTAGAGCTCTTTCCAGTATTCTAGCCACAGACATTTTTTTCTTCCCAGTTTCCTGCTATAAAATGAAATTTCTTGGGTGACTAGGGACGATTGAAGATATTTCTCAACAACAAAGCCCTGATTTATGACTTCACTGCGGTTAGCACCAGTGACAGGCTTAGTCTGACTGCCAGGCCATGCAAGTTCCCCTGTCACCACTGGCGTTGCACTAAGACTGCTGGAGGCTGGTCTCTCTGGTTTGCTGGACTGCAGTCCCCTTACAGGACRTGTCTCTGGACACCCAATGGGAAGCCAAAGAGTACTCTTGGCTTGAGTATGGCTAAGCCTACATCCTTACTGCAGTGTAGGGATGCAAGAAGGTATATTCAGTCTCTAAGCTTTCTCCTCTGTGAGATGGTGCTAGCTAGCATGCGTTAAAAGTATCTTTATATTTGGGGGGGGGGGTGTTGTGTGAAGACACAAACAGACCAGGGCTAACTTGACATATATATAACAACCCCCCCCCCACACACACACACACACAAATGAGGGGTTTCAGAGACATAAAACCCAGCAGGCACTTCCTGCGGGTGGGCAGGGAGAAGGAGGAAACCTTCTCCTTTCCTTTCTCCTGTATATATGTCTTTGCAGAAAGGTGAAATTTATTGTCTGTTAGCCTTCAGGCCCAATAATTTACAGATAGTTAAGTTTGCATTACTCTCCATCTCCTTGTCTTTCTATATCAAAGTTCTTTAAGGGATGCTACTTGGACGTTTTGTGTGCATCTGTGGTACTCACAGTAACAAAAAGTGATATCTCCCACCTACCTACTCTTTTGTCATCACCACCTGCCACAGACACCCATCATCTGGTTCCTGCTGCTCTTGGACAGTTTTTAAGTCAGTTTACCATCACAGAGGTTTCATATATGGAAATCACCCAAAAAAGAAAAGCAAAGAGCACCCAGATCTGCTTTCTGTAGTGGGACACCTCTTACCTGACTTGCAGCACAACAGGTCTCTGTGGAATTGCTCTATAGAGGAATAAAACTAGCTTAAAGCACTGTGCTTCCCCAGCAGTCTTAGGGGCTGATCAGAACTATTTGCACACGTTCTCCCACATTTCAGATTCCCAAGATATTTATACTGCATAAATCCTTTCTTCACCCAATCTACCATTAGATGGCAGCAACTGAATGTGGAATAGGGGCATGCAACTCTGCAAGAGCTATTTATCCCATGGTTTGTACTCCAGGGATTTCAAGCTTTTCAGTTCTAGGTCAATGATTCAAATCTGGCCCAGGTCAGAAGGGGCCAGAAATCTTCACAATCTGACAGCTGCTCAGCATCCTGTGCAAGAGCAGTTTGCGGGTTTCCATTTCTGATCTTGTGGACAAGTGCCCATCTCATCACTGGTGCTAACTGGCACCCTTGCTTGTCATATTAACAAAGAAGGCAAAGATGCTCCAGAAAGATTAAATTTTCCTTCCCGCTCCGGATGGTTTGACAAAGCAGAGCGCTCAACTCTGTGCAAAAGCTAGCCCTCAATAAYGAAGCCAGAAGAATGCGCTGGCCCTGTTCCTCCTTTGAGCGAATAACTGCCCAAAATGATCTCATTCCGGACAGGAGGGTGACAGTTGGGGTCTTTCAGCAGATAAAATTAATTTGGTATTAATTTTGGGACATGACATTCAACTAGACTAGTGATAGCGCAATGAAATACCGTCAAACATGTTGTAACACATATGTTATTTACAGCCTCTATAATTACAGGGTCAAACTCCATCCAGAATTGCCTTACAAGGTGACCTAATTTGGAAGAGAAAACAGATACAGAATTTTCTCACATTAAAAGACAGATCTCTGTGACTCCTTCCCTTAGAATTTTAAAACCCTGTGAGGAACTGGAGCAACTGATACTCTCCAGAGAAACCCATGAGATAAGAAATGAGCCTAGCAAGCATGTGATTGTGATATAGTTCAAGCCTGCGTGTGTATCACTTAGCTTGTTCTGCCTAAGATTTGAGAAGCATGTCACTACGTAAATCCCTTTGGGCAGCTGGGCACCTCTCCAATGCACAGATTTCCCTTGCTGCTAATGAATCAGCCTCTTTTCCTAACTTACCTCCAAAGCTCGTTTACTTGGAAACTAAGGGGGCTTAGGGAACAAGCTCTCTCCACGCATAACAATGACCTATTTTAGATCGTTTTCCTCATGTGGTCACAGAGAAGGGGCAACAAGCAAGAGTGTTTCTATCCAAGAGGCATTTCCTGGAATTAGTCCCAAACAATGTCGGGCCATTTCCATTTTGAGACCTGACATTTTGTGGTGCCAATGCCTCCACACAACAGAAAGTGCCAGTACGAGCCAGGGATGGAATCCAGCTGCCTCATTCCAAGGACACCGCACCCCAGCCTCCGCATGCGTGCGTTATTATTCTCCCAGACAGCTCCCCTTCCCRTGGAAACCGATAACATGAAATGGGAACACTCCAGAACACTCCCTGAGCAGGATGGCAAAGGAGACCAAGGGCATGTTTTCCAACTCTGGGCATGTTTACACCGCTGGGCTTTCTCAGGTGCCACAAGCAACACAGCCAGGGAATCATAGAGCTGCGTACCAAGGAATCTGCCCTTCCTCACCAAGCGCTGTGCTGCTAGACTGCTTCCAGAACCTGAATTAGCTGACATGGCTCTATATTGCACTGCAGTGAAGACGCACCTGGAGTCCCAACAGGGAATGCTTGAGAACAGGAAATGTTTCATATGCCTTCTCACCTCTGAGATGCAGGATACTGCCTGAGCCCGGAAAGAAGCCAAACCCTTTGTGGTTTTCCCATAGTTAGCATCCTGAGGCAAAATCAGAAGAAAAAGCAAACTGTAATGCATTCATTTTAGATCATATTTAACCCAAACTCCAAACACCGGTCCCTGTGCATAAGGCTTAGATCCCAGTCTGGAACCTTGTGGTTTCAGCCCATCTGTGGTTGATACCTTTCAAGGCCRGAAGAGACCATTGTCCTGTGTGACCCAAAGGACATAGTACATCTTTAAATTAACTCCTGGTTGAATTGCAACATTTCTGTTAGAAAAGTAGTTGACCTAAATAAAAACAGCCATTGATGGAGGAGAGTCAAGCCTTAACAAGGGTTAAGGACTTGTTCAATATGCACTTCTTCACTAGGCTGAATTTGTCTGGTCTCAGCTTCCAGCCACTGAATCCAGTTACAACTTCATCTCCATGACCGAAGAGCTCATTTCCAAACTACCCTTTCATTTCTTGCGGTTTCTCAAGTCTCTCACCTTTAGCAGGCAGAACAGCTTCCACTCATTCAGTTCTCCTCAAAACCCACCCCAATTAATTAAAATCTTTCCAATGATGAACTGAATAGGGTCCAATATCCAGCAGTAGCTGCAGCAGTGCTGAATCCAGAAAGAACTGAACCTTTCCGCGCCAGCAGAAGACTCTTTGTSCATCCAGTGACCACATTAGCCCTTCTCGACCTCTAGAGACTGGCATATGCTCTTTGGGAATTCATAACTAAAATGGTGAATGGTATCACATACAACAGGAGACCATCCGTGTATTACAGTATCACTATCAGCCAACTAAGAGATTACTGCCTGTAAGCTGTCAACCCAAATAGATATTAGGTTAATTTGAAGGAAACTGTTTTTCTTAAATAAACTTTGACTGCCACTAACTACCCTGCTTTTTTTTTCCATTACTGAGTCACCTCTGAGCTCTTCTGTTACTTTGCCTAACACCTCACTGAATCTCTTAAATGATGATACACAGCACAGCCCTTTTCCCATTCTCCTGGAACTTCCCAGGTTCTTTGCTGCTCCTGCGGGGCTCTTCCTTAGTCACTGGTCCATTTCTCACAGTCACCAACAGCTGAGGCTACTGCATGAAGAAGGAGGGGGGAAAAAAAAATCATAGTTTGCCTACCTACCAAGAGGTAGGTACCCTGTATGCTTTGTCTCCCAAACTTGTTAGTGACAACAGCAAATACACTCCATTCAGCTACTATGATTTCAAGTATTAAAATGGGATCCCTCTTCCTGAACCTTGAAAATTCAATATGATATGATGAATTATTATTCCTAGCCAYGTCAGCATGCTTCATTTAGCATAGCAGCACCCTATGCCAAGAAACAAGATGGCTGTACTTACACTAAGAGCTCAAATTATTTCCCTATAGCGCACATCAAAATACAAGCTGAGAGTTAGCTCAGTCTTTCTGTAGTTCCCAGTTTGTAGTGACCACTTCAAGGTAACTGGCAGTACCATTCAAGGCTATGTAACACCACAAATGTCTTGATGCAGTAYGCAGCACTATAAGTGATAACTCTCATCTCTGTGGTGTTTTAGGTGCTTTGAATATGATGGAGATGGCAGTAGGAAATTTTTCTGCTGGAATGGAGCAGCTCCAGAAGTAGGTAATGGGACAGTTATTTCTACTATTCAGTTCTGCCTGGAAATGATTTCTTAGAGTATATAAGACAGTGATCCTTTTTTGTAGCTGTTAAAATAAACCATCTTTCAGAAACACTCAGTCCTGCAGAATGCTGGGCACCATTAAATATATTCAGAGGCATATCCCAAGGAAGAGGAAGAAACCTCTCATCCAGCATCCCTTCCCCACAGATAAACACTTCTTACTTAATAGGAATTAAATCTAGATGGTTTATTCCTTAGGGCACAGTTGTGTTGAAGTGCTTTTATTAAGTGACTTGCAAATGATCATTTTGAAACGTTTTTCCGGTTTGTTAGGATATTTCCTCAGGCAATTTTCATCCTTGCCTTTTGCTGATCTGTGTCCTGAATCTTTGCATTTGATTTCTTAGCTTTTTGCTGCAAACAGCAGCAAAAAATCCCATGTGAACTGCTTCCAGAAAAGCTGGACCTTTCTGGAGAAGGGATCTGAGGAATCCATGCTCATAACATTGTTTTTCAAAACAGGGGGCATGCAATCGAAGTGATTTGGGCAGGTCTGAATGGCAGAGGAACCTAGTCAAGGAAAGGAGAAACCCCTTCACTCTCAAGTGACCAATTATAGTTGTATTCAGCACAGTAATGACTGGGAGTCATTAGAAGCTAAGGATTGCTCGGTGGCATCTGGAATGAGTTGTTGGTCTCAGTCCAACTCCTGCTTAACAGGTGCCTCAGAGATCACCATGAGAAATGGCCTCAGCCTTGGCACAAGCTGACAGTCTTAGCAGAGAATGCAGGGCTTGAACAGGATTATGAGGACCGAGCACAGACACATTCGTTACCAGATAGAGGCTTTTAACAAGGACAGTCATAGCTGTATGCTTATAGGGCCACCTTTTCAAAGTCACTGTCCAACAAGGCAAGTCCAGTTTTGTGTACCCTGTCTCTAGACTTCCCAAGTACGTACACAGACTGCATATGGGTATTAGGGAAATGCATCTTAAGCCCCAAACATCCCAGTGCAACACTCCCATAAGACAGCATTTAGCCCTTTTAGAAACTAGGGGAGGCTCCAAACTCAACCCATTTCCATAGATTTTGAGATTGACTTAATAGGCTACTTTGCATCTCACAGGTGACCAGAGCAAAAACTCAAACAGAAGCCTTCTTGGAGAAGCATGCGGCTAGCCTCTCTAACCACAGGAGATCTCCTGGGGTGGCTAGCATGAGGGTCATTTGCCTGAGTACATCCCTGTGCAAGGAGGCTGTAAAAAAGCTCGTGTTCTACAAGAAGGCAGCAATAAGGGAGAGAGGAGGAATTTGCCATTTACCTGTGTCTGTACTACTGGATCCAGAAGTCACTGTCCAATTTTGACCTTTATGCATGCATCCTTTCTCCTCTCAGCTTCATGTCTGGACAAGATCAGGGCACACAAGTACATCTCTGACAACACCTTCAGGTATTATGCACAGAGCGGTGGCTCTTTGCTCAGCCAACCCTTGGTCATCTGGGGAACAACATTATTACCACCACTGTAGAATAGACATACAGAATTGTCATAGATTAGCTTTTAAGAGCAAAATTTGTTTGTGGGGTATGTAGCAGGAAAGACATAGTAGCATATGCATAACAGAATAATATTCTCTCCATTAGTAACACTTTCTAACCACAGATCTTTGAGCAATTTACAGGCTTCCTCAAGCAGATTATCTGTTACGTAGTATTCTGAAAACAACATAAATGTTACATAAATATCCTGATTCTGCTGCTATTAAAAAGAGGGTCAAAAAGCAGGTTATGGATCCAGATGCAGTCTCCTTCAACCTGCAGGACAGTTCAAATACTGTGTTTTTATTTCTCCCCATCAATTACCAACATCAGCCACATCCATTTAACCAGTAAGGAGCGCAGCTCTCAGCAGTGAAGATCAGCATCACCTCTCCCTGTCACGGATGGGGAGATAGAGGGCCAAGCCCCCTGTGGCTGCACAGCTCATCAATGGGAGACCCAAAGAGGAACCTGAGAGCTTTTTGGGACGTCTCACACAGGGATGCTCATGTGCACCCCCAGCTTCTTCCCTGGGTTGCCCAGCCTGCTGTAGGCCTGCACGCTTGCAAACTTGTGCCTACAGTACCATTTATTTGTGAAAACCAGAATTTGATAAACTCTCCTCACTATGAAAACCATCAACGACAAGTTTTTCAGTGCTTTTTGTCCCATTTCAGTCATGAGTTTTCTCCTTTTTCTCCTACCCACCAAAGACATACCCTGTTCTTTCTTTTCCCTTCAATGCTATTTTCCTCAACAGGCAGGAAAAGGGGACAAGCATTAAAGCCAGGGGCAGACCTCTTCCCTAGCCTCTGCAGCCCTACTCAGAGTTCAAGAAAACACCCACAAGAAGAGAGAAGTAAGGGAAAAAGCTTGTGACCCTGCTCCGCAGCTGAGCTACATCTTGTCAGCTTCCTCACATGTTAACTAAGTTTACAGGCGCCTGTTACAGCTCTGTAACAGAGGCTGATCAGGTTCATTTGGGGCCATGCCAGGCCCTCCTTAAAAATAAATAAATAAATAAAATTACTTATAACTGGTTTGTGAGATGGAAAACTGGTTTCTATATTTAATAGAAAATGCTCCCAGCAGATCAACCCCAGCAGTATTGGGGTTTTGGCCTTGCTGGGTTCTTTAGTGATTATGTGCTACTATACTTAGCATCTTTCTAGATCTAATCCTCCATAGAGCTAGGGTCTGCTAGTATAACTATTTACTGCTTAGAGGGCAGTTATCCTATTTTTGGCCACTCAGAAGAACCTGGCTAAGAATTGTAGAGCCTGGAGGAAAGGAAGACAAACTTTTGATTCTCTGGAAGGTATATTTTAATTTTGAAAAACAGTGTTTGATAACATCCTTGATGCTGTGAGCTGCAGCTTTAGAGCTGTATCTCCACACGGACCCCTGTCCTATGATGCTATGGTAAGACCACAGTGGTTACATCACTCCTGCCTTTTGAGGCCAAATTCAAGAGCATATTTGCTGTCTGGACAGCAAGGCTAGAAACATGGCATCAGATGTGATGAACAGTGCACACTTCAAAAGTACATTCGCCTCAGTATTCCCAGTGGCTTGAAAGTCACTAGATGCACCCATCCAGGTGACATGGTAGCTGCCTGCGAAGCAGCAGTGTGCAGACAACAGTGGGATCCAGGCAGACACTCTGCTCACAGCTACTTCTGGGGCTGCTCTGCAAATGCAACGCAGTGTCTCTAGGATCAGGCTTGTGCTGCTGCAGCACAAAGGGACTCAACACTATGAGAAGTACCGTCCTTCAGGAGGGCTGTCAAATGCAGATGTTGATTGAAGGAATAAAACTCATTATGCTGATGAGCTCCTGATTCCAACCTCGGTAAACTATATTCTTCAATCCTCATTTCCATTTCTTTTTCAAAGGTATGCAGTGCCGGATATCTCTACCCTGTTGTGCACTGTTGTGCCAGGCTACGAGAGTGCGTTGCTGTAACATTCAGTCCCAGACACGGGTACATTCCAGGAGCAGGGGACACTATTCCTGTATGTTTCCTTGTACCCGGACCAGCTGAGCTTGTTTTGAACCTGACTTACAAGTTGTTAAACACTTTGGGGATCCTTGGCTAAAAAAATATAGACAGATCTCCCTTTATGACTCAGGTTGTGTTTCCCTTACGATACATTTAAGAAAACTGAGGCACAAGGAGGTTTGAATAACTTATCCAAAGCTACATAAATATCAGCAGAAGACTTGAAGCAGAAGAATCATTGCTTGTTTTCATTCTGTAAACACTAAATTGCATTGCCTTCCATTATTGCCTAGTTTCTTACTGCTCAGTCCCTTCTCCCTGATAATAAGGAATATCTTTTCAGGCTCAGATTATATGTTCCAGTGTGTTCATATACATTGCCATGCAAGGAGATCTCGTCCTGACTCCGATGACCCCAGATACTCCTGCAATCTAGCTTAGAAATCTGAGTACATACAAGTATATATACGTAACATTACAACATCAAAGAGACAAATATCATACTAAGAAATCTTGTTTTTTCATTTGCAGCCTGGACAAACAAAAAAGACGGTATGTCCTTGTTTGCATGCCACTGCTCATTTTGTGCATGCAAATGCTCAGTTTCTGTATGCAAGTAAATGTGTCAGTACTGCAAGTACAGGTCCAAAGCCTGTCCTCGGGTATACAGCCAGCATGCTGCCCATGGATCTCATACCAACACGCTGAGAGTAGCCATCATATGCCCTGGCTTTTCAGGAATCTGCCCCCTTAATATTATGCAAAACTCTCTGTGTCTCTGGCCATAACCAGAACTATTGCTTCCCTCTATTAGCAGTGACTGGTTTATATTAGGTTCAAAGCCTTTCTTCATTCAGAAACAATGAGAAGTCATAGCTCCCAGCACATGATATATGCTAAATAGCCATTTAAACCGTTTACCAAAAGCTTTGAAATGACCCAGAAGGATATTGGCACATATACATTTTTCAGAGGCAGCACGGTCTAGCTGTTGAGAAAGGAAGCTTGGAGGAGGCAGGCCACAGTTTACATTTAACTCTTTTCCCTTTGCTGCTAGCTTGAGCAGCATTTTAGTCTTCTATGTCTCAGTCGCCTCATTTATGCTATAGGGATAATTACAATTAACAGCTGAGCATGGTCTATGTTAAAGCTTTCTTTTAAAGTACCATCAACACACTTGGATGAAAAAAAGCCGTAGACATGAGAGATTGTATTTATGGATTTTTATTCCATTAGTAGCTGCCTTCTGCCACAAATAGGACTCAAAACAGCTTTGATTTCATTAAGGCAAGATCTATTTATGTATCTGTGTGCTAAGCAAAACACAGAGTCCTTGAAATGACAAACATGTTCCTCCGCTTGGAGATCCAGGCTAATAAGGAGAGCCAATCTGCTGAAAGCCCGTGCACTTAATACATCCCCTGTGCCACAAGGGAGAGACATTCTCGTGAATGGAGCCTGCCCCTGCACTGCCTGGAAACTCTGAGCTGGCAGTGAAGTGGTTTGGCGTAATGAGAACCATAAAAGGTACGCGGGCCCTGGGCTTGCCATATTTGTGATGGTCTGCTAGCCTGTTTGGAGCCTGCAGCAGCAATGTTAGTAGTGCATTACATCTTGTGATCTGCTCTATAATAATAAGCGTGAACTGACAGGGACATTAAGACTGGGGGGCGGGGGGAACTGTTTTGCAGCGTGCAGCAGGGGAAGAGGGTAATAATTTAATGAGCTTTTGAAGAATTTGCACCCTCCCAGAAAACTCTGGCTGTGAATGAGCATTAAAACAACTTCCTTTCCATCTATAACACCAAGGGACTATCACTCTAGCTGAACAAATGCCAGGTCACACGGCAAAAAAAAATACCAGAGAGTGTCTTGTACAGGTGTAAAAGAGATCTTGCCAAAGTTCTCCATAGTTTTCAAATCACTATACAACTGAATATATTTCATTAACTCTACTTGAACTGGAAGGGCCCCTTAAAAGACTTTTACTGTTTGTTAAAACAAACAAGCTTAAAAAAAACTAAATGCTTCAACTTTACTTCCCCAAACAAAGCACCTCCCAAAATCTCTCTTTAGTACTGGAGAAGGTCATTACCTTGTAGCTGCCAAAATCTAGCTATGTCTGCAGACATGCAGTAAGTATCCCTTCTCTTCTCTCTTCAGTGTCCCCTTAAACATCTTTTGAGAATTTTTGGTTTACTTCATTGTTCATTAATGCACAAGTTTATCCATGTTGAAATGCTAATAAGCATGCAAAAAGACACAAGAAATTGGTTTTCAGCTTAGGAAAAGCTTTCAAATTACAGAGATGATAAAGCATTGGGCCAGCACACCTCCAGTAATGGAGATCTTCAAATGCACAAACATCTACACACATGAAGTTATAGCATGGACGAGATGGCTTTCAGAATCCCCGTCCCACTTGACAATTTGCTAACTAGCTATAGTAAACATTGAGTAGTTACCTCTTGAAAGTAACAAACTGATAACACTTAGAGATACATCCTCAGGTATTTTATAAATTGCAGTTAACTGCAATTCTCGTGCTCAGACACCCAACTGAGTTGCCTTGGCTTACTGAGCTGTCTGCACATCAGCTGAGCTACATGAATCTCTTCCTTTCACAGATAAGAAGGAAAACTGTGAGCTGTGAGCACCGTTAAGCCAGCGTAGCTTGACTGATGTCTAAAGCCCCTGACTATATCAAAATTGAAACAAAGGTTGGCTCCATCCCACTGAACATTAGGCAGGTAAGAGAGGCAGGCACCTCCAGAGGGCAATTCATCTGATGCATTAAAAACACCCCAACTTAAGTGGGATCCAGTTAAAGTGCTTATCCTTCTCAGCTGACTATACAAAGAATCTGGCTTAAATAGACATTGAATTTTAAAGGGTTGAAATCAGACAATATGAATCCCACTCCAAGTGTCTCTTAGAAAAAATCTGCAGCGTTGAACAAAACCTAACATCACTGCCCCTTTTTCTCTGCACAGTCTCTCTGCTCATACATGAGGACAGCTTTTACTGCAGACTACACGATCACAACAGCCCAGTAGCTTCTGGGTTCGACAGAGCCTATGCCTGTGGACCGAGTCGGGTTTCTTCCTCTCTGGTTAACAACCACTTTGGCACAACTACTCATTTAAGCACCACTGTTATGCAGGAAGGTTTGTGTTTCAGGGCAGCGTTGGGAGAGCTGCTCAAGGAAAAATTGTCTGGCATTTGCCCCCGTCACAATCTTAACCCTGGAAGCTTGCACGAAACGTGCCTGGGCACACTGGGTTTCAGGGTATGTGCCACTGGATGTCATGCAAGGAGACACTGAGACCTGAGCATTAAGCATTCATTTCCCCATGTTCACAATGTTAAATCCAAAGCCCTCTTTAGAACAAGGACAAAGTATAGCACACAATGACATGGGCTGATACGACTTGGTTGAGTTTGACAGAGTAAAATAAGGACCATACACACTCTTCCTTGTCTTCTGGCTGTTTTGCTTGCCATTATCCACACAACATCCTGCCCTGTCCTAGGCTGGATCAAGTTCTATGTCTGCCTCTACCTACTAGCAGTGCATCCTCCCCAGAAGTGGCATGGACACATTCTCAAAATATTCCTCCTTCTGTGTGTCTTGCTTCTCCTTTACCTACACCCACAGAAACCAGTTCTCAAGCTCAGAAATCATCAGAAGTTAAAAACATTGGGAACATTGTACAAAATTAAAAAGGGAAGGATTAATGCGGCTGCTGTGGTTTAGTGCCGCAGAGAAAGAGCTGGACCTCACAACCCACAGGTCACAGCGAGCATCACTGCATGAAAACGGGATGTGGTACTCGGCAGCTAAAATATAAAAGTGTCTCTGGGCAGCAGAGCTGGTGCAGGACTAGCTCTCAACTCCCTATGTTATTAAGTATGCAGTGGCAGAGCGACAGTGTAACACAGCCCAAAAGACTCTCATCCTCATCTAGTCTCAGGCATTTCCCTAAAGAGCGACAGGTTGTTCTCTGAAATGTCCTTCAGAGAATTAACCACATGACAAGTTTCCAGGTATGTTGGACCAATACGCTAAATCCCTTGCAGTAAGAATATCCAATAAAGGGGACATGCCTGCCACAAGGACAGAAGGTGGGGCAAGAGGTCACCAAGTTTTCCCCATTGCCTGAGAAAAAGCCCCAGACTGAGGTAGTCTGAAGACAGCATTTTTTTCAGCTGCTTTTACTTGGAAATCCTTAGGAAAGGCTACAAACTTAGCAACACTCTTTCCTCCTGCCTACGCTTAAGCAAGGAGGTAAGATCAAGTTGTAAATACAATCCTATCACGAACCTCCCAAGTTTGTACTCCYGGCTCCAGCCATAGCTACTGGCAAAAGTCCCACCAATTCCAGTGAGGCCAGGGATTGACCCCAAGATGGTCACACCTGGGGTTTTATTCATTCCATGATAAAGATCTGCAAAACTTGGAACCTGATCTTGGATCAGCTTCCAAACACCACCCATGTTTGGGGTGTTTGAAGCTGGAGTTTCAGTGCTGGCCCTTCTCCATGGAACTGAAAGCCAGAATTATGATGATGACGATAAATATTCAGCACTTCATCTTCAAAGGATAGGGTGGATGGTTCAGTCAGCCGCTAGCTAATCAATGGCAGAACATGAACCATAGTGTCAATTATTCATACAATATCCTCACAAGCTACACACAAAGATAGGGCTGATAGGGCAAAATACATATAAATATACCTAAAGACTCCATTATTAATTTTAAAAGGGGCGTTGTTATGACCTAGGGGCAAGCTGGCTATGGCGTGAATGGACCCTCCTAAAGGGATTGCTTTTTATGACGCATGCAGCTTTCTGAGCAACTCCAGTGTCTGTTTTTCCCCTCCTGATCCTGCAAAGGGATTTGGCTGGAAGCATCCTCATCAGCTGCACTGCCTCCTCGGCTGTTCGGGATTTTTGCTTAGCACCCAGGACATGGCTCAGAAGAGTAATTGAATGTGAACCTGTTAAAGGGCAGGCACATGCCCAGTAAATGAGCTATCAGAAAGGCTGCACTTCTGAGCGGTCTGGGGGAGGAATGAACGCTTTGCAAAGCAATCAGGCTATGAACAGAGGCACTGTGGGATCTTACACTCTAGCTGTTTTTAGTCTAACACTTCTTGTCCAGAGGATCAAACTAGGTGGACAAGGAAATAGAGAATGAGCGTCTCTGAGAGTACAACAGATGTCAAGAGAAGATGCCTGTTTTTCTCCTTTGCTCCACACCCTACCAGGCAGAAGTTTGCCTAACACACCACTGCTCCTATTACGGAGCTGATCTTGCTATGTACTGGAAAGCCCTTGGCTGTCACTCTCATCGATGTCTTAAGGCATCCAGTATTTTGCAGGAATAGGTTCCCCGGCAGGATCAGGCTCTGAAGCATTCGATGTCCAGGCCTCCCTTTTGTTTTAGAACAGGGCACTCATTTGTTCAAAACAGCATAAGGCTCACTCCAAAGAAAAACACTCCCAGGCCTTTTTCTGCTCAGGGCACAGCTATGCTTTGCATTTACTCTTCCATGCGCTCCTATGGCTCACACCTACCAGATACTGTGCTGGACTAGAGTAACCTCAGAGTGTCCCATGCACAGACTGCAGCTCAAGATCTGCAGGAGGCTACTCTATCTGCACCAGGCTGCCTGGTTTAGTCAACTTGAAATATCCTCCTGTGTCTTAGTAAAATCTGGCTCAGCCAATCTCCTTCCCCTCCTTTAAATGGGCAGTTTGCTTTGATTTCTTGAACCATAGTCAGTTCATAGCCATCTTTTCTCTGAATCTCTGCTGTTTGCTTTCTGCTTTAAAATTCTCCTTCCTCCTAAATAAGTTTGCAGTGTTAAAATGATCATGGTATAGCTAAGTCCTGAGCACCTTGGCTGGGCACAGAGGGATGGCATGGCTTCATGGCAGTTACTATCATCAGAGAGTTTTCTCCATCACTTGCATTTTTTAAATTAAGATTCTTCTTCTAAAAGATATCCTTGTAGCTCCCATAGAAATGGAAGACTTGCTCCTAGAATTTTTGGATGAGATTCTCTGGTCTATGTTACAGAGAAGATCAGAATATTTGGTCATAATGTTTCCTTCTGGCCTTAAAATGTAATAATCTATGAATCATTTCATTTAGTCCTGTGATCTGGTCTCCGCTATGTCACTTCTTTCAGAACAAGGCAAGGGGCCCATCTTCTCTTGCAGAATAGAAGGAACWGAAAATCTAGGCAAGACCACCATAAAAAAGTAAAGATGCAGTCACAAGCCCATTATCAAGTATGCCTCATTATCCAAAGACAACTGGTGATTTTTTTTTTCCAGTACAGGATGAAGCAAATTTATTCAGTGCAAGTGTCAGTTTGTAGTTAATGTAGCTTCCTGAATAGCTGTGACCTTGTAGCAATGTTGGGTTGATATGTCTAAATGATAGACTTGGAGGAAGCTTGTTGTATACATTTAGGACTGCAGCTGCTGTTTATAATAAGGCATGTCAAATATATCATAATTAACTCTCTGTGGACATGATCATGAGTTTTGTTGACAAATCACAAGGAAAGGGAGTTCATAGGCATTCATAGACTTAGTGGAAACTGAAGGAAGAACTATACAGGGCTCCTTATAACTGAACACATTAAGTATTTCATTGTGTATAATGACTCTTTTGCTCCAGCCCCAGTCAGTAAGATTCCCCTTGCCGCCTAACAGAAAGTCCTTTTAACAGGGTAATTCAAGAAGGCAAAGTGATTCCTTGGGGGTGATTAAACTGGTCATGGCCCTACAGTGAAAAGTGCTTCCTCCCTTGCATTTCCTCAGAAACCTGAAAGTCTGGTTTGAAGCTGGAGTCTCTGGGCGCTAATATTAATAATCACGCTTTGTTCCTAACACCTTCTTTTTAGGATCTTGTCCCAGACAGCAAATATTAAGAAATGAAGCACCAAAATGCCATTGTAAAGTAGGTCCTAATTATCCACAGCTTAAAGGGAAGCAAGAAACTCACTTCGGATGCTTTCTTATTTGCTGGTGCTTTTACATACCAAACGACTTGGGACCCTACAGTAAAAACCCAGAGTGGAGATGGCTGTGTGCAGGCTCCTAAGTTGCTCACGCTCCTGGACGTCACTTCTCCTCTGGCAGTTCTGTGCCTTGCAAAGGGGTTAGGTGTGCCTGGGTATATGGGTAGAGATAGATGCATGCTCTCTTTGCCCATCCTTGTGCCACAGGGCAGGGAGTATTAGCTTTGGCACTGCATTCTCCTAATGCATCTCTATGGCACCTGGAGCAGAACCAGCTTGCATCTGGCTAGCTTGGAGATCGAGAAACAGAGCCTTGTTCTGCCTGTTCCCATCTGCATAGGTACGCCCTGGAAATGTACAGGAGGAAGCCAAGGATTACAAAAGAGACCTTGTGGCATGCACATTGTCCCATGTGAAACCCTTCAGCTTCCTGCTGCGTGAAATTCCCACCCTTCTCTCCTTGAGCTACAGAGCAGAAACATACCATCAAAAGTCCCTGGAGTTTCTCAGCTGCATATGAAGTCACACTGATCTTCCTGATACCAGAACAACCACCTGGCTGGGAAACACATTAAACTCTGTGATCCTTTTAGACTATTTCAAAGGTCACCAAAAATGAGAATCTGAACCAAAATCCTAAATACTGATTGTTCAGTTTGGATCACAGCTCCAGCCCAGGTCTAGGAAAGTCCTGCTTTGCTTGCTCTAAAGAGATATTTCAGAGATGTCCCTCTGTAGGCTCAGGCACTAAGAAGCATGAAATAAGGCACTTAGAAGGGCAACTCAATTTCATCTTCATCAGTAACAGGCAATTAGTGGCTAATGGTATTTTATCTAGCTATAATTACATATTAAATATAGTAATGAATGAAGCTGAAGAAGATCAGAGGCTCCTTTTCCAAAATTACCCAAATTACTCAGTTCTCTTTGCCAAATACTTGATTGGAAACCTCATGAAAGCAGCTTGTAGTACAAGGGATTTCTGCATTTTATTGCTTCTGCAGATGTCCCAAGAATGGCATCATTGTTTTCCTATAGCGCGAGGAAGTTCAGGGGTGCATCTGAAGTCAGATTTATCTTCTGCAGCTGAATCCACTGCCTGAGCCAATAGCTGAGGTAACTTGTCACATCAGAGGGTAAGAAACCTGAAATCTGGCCTTTGAGGCTGACTGACAAAGGAAGTTTCCTGTTCCACTCACGTCATCAGGGCAAACTGTCTGAGGTTTAAAAAGGGTGTGGATTTTAAGCTCATATTAAGCTTTATTAGCATTGTAATGAACAGCAGTCCACACAACATTAATTCTTGGAGTGAATTGTCTCTGGCCAGATAATAAGCACTCTACAAAATCCTTTGAAAGTGTATTAAGTTTGTAGAACATTAAGTTAGTGCCAATTAATGTTTATGTAGAAGCATCTCTTAGTTTAGCAGTATTCCATCTGCTATTCCTACAGAGCTTCATATACAACTAACAAACACTCTGTTTACCTYCTCATGTATTCACCTCTGTTCCTGAAGGCCATAGAGACTGGACATCACTTCTCTGTAATGATTATAGGGTCTGGGAGCATAACAGGGATATACCCCTTTTCTGAAGGGATTCAGAGATTTGGCACTGTTACCAACAAATAGGACTGTGGGTTCCACTAAGTGTCATAGTGCAATTTGGGAATTCCTTCCCTGCAGAGATGGCAATAAGCCCTCAGCAACTCTTCCACCACTACTTTTGTAATATCCATACATAGCTTTATCCCAACACACGAAGTCCACAATCTGCTTGTACCATGCTGGTAGCAATGGGAGGGGAAGGAGAAGGGGGAGCTCTCAGAGGCTGATGGCCACTTGTTTCTGAATGGTATGAGGACCTCTGGAGATCTGAGGTGACCTCTGTTGTTCAGAAAGTGTTAAGGTCTGCAGTACCATCTATTACCAACCACTGGGACATGGCTCACAAAGCTAGAATAGCTGTCACACCTCAGGCAAGTAATCCAAGGAAAAATCTTTCATGTCCATCAGCTGATGCAGCTTTTCTTCTTCGCATGTCACTGCCAAAAACAGCCTTAAAGCGTGGTTGCTAGCAAGTGAGGGGGACTTACCCCACTGCAGCCATCTATCAGCAAGCCACTCTGCAAGCCATCACTTATTTGCCATGACCAGCATTGTGCAGGGAGCACGCTCCTGCTACGTTCCAGGAATAGCTAGAAAATGGCACAAGTTAGTTAAAACACAGGCTGGGTTATGGGATGATAAGAGAGGAATCAGTGCATTTGGGAGTTTGGTCCCAAGTTCTCAAACTCCTAACCAATTTGAGCAGTGACATGAGGAAAGCACAGTTCAGGCTGTAGAGCGAAAGACAGGAACAAAACCTTTGACTATGTCCGGTAGGGAGTAGCAACTTGACAACTGTCATTAGTGCCACCGCAGGAAACAAGAAGCCCCTGTGAGCCCACACAAGTTTGTTCTTGTTGACACTATTTTCACATACTAAAAGTTCCCCTACCCACATCAGGAGGTGGTTTACAACATCGCCCACAGACTTGCTCGTGCTTGTATCAGACACATTCCCTCTCCTTCATTTAATACCACTCCTCCATTTCCTTACATGACACCTTACCACCACCTGTTTTTGCAGCACCATCTGTCTGGGATGGACTTATCTGTGTTTTTCCTCATCCAATCCTTTCTGGGTAGTGACTGCAGCATTGGAGCAACAGCCTAAAACCAAAAACCAGGCTAACGATAAAAGGAAATGAATCTTCCTTGCTTGCTGCCCCAGGTTCAGAGATTCCACCTGACAGTCATTTTCATCACACTGCCAGAGGATTGTTTCATCTGCTGGCTATACATTTCACTTCACAAGCCAGTTTTTCCCCAGGTGTCTTCAAGCAGGGCCTTCTATGACAAATCCTGACCTGCTGCCTTTGCATGAGATGGTGGCAGTGGTTCAGGGAGAACAAACTTGGAAGCAGCAGGTTAGCAGGAAAACAGCAGGGAGAGCTTTGAGATTGGAGGGAACTTGTTTGAATCTCTGCCATCAAACTCCAAAAGCTTCCAATAATGAGGGGGGAAGGAAGAAAAAAAACAAAAAAAAACAACTCTGTATGCAACATCCGCAGCCAGTGCAAGTCAGCACAGCTCCACTGCCATCTGGCTGGCTTCACCCACATATCCCTTTCCATGGGGAAAATCCCACAATGTACAGGCCCAGTAGCAGGGCCACAGATCCACAAGACACCTATCTCAAACACAGAGCAGAAAAGATCCTTGCCACACAAAAACAATGTTTGGCCTCAGGGTGCAATGCAAATTTGCACCAGCTGAGGATTTGCTAACCCAAACTTAAAGATATAGAGACAAACCTCAAGAAGGGGAATTTCAGAAGTAAAAAATCAAGCAGGGTTGCAGCCAGATTCTGAATTCCCTGGGCGGCCTCTACTTAGGCAGTTTTCCAATTAGTGTCAATGGAAGTTTTGCCTGAGTAGCAACAGAGTAAAAATAGACTCAGAATATCAGGATTCAACCCAGAGTTTTTAACATACAGAAATAGAAAGATGCACACAAACGTGCACAGAGAGGGCAAACCTCATGAGTGATAATGAGCTTTGATTTTTCATTCGCCACAAAAATGTTAACTATGCTCCCAGTACATTCCACAATAGGGCAATATTTATATCTGATCTCTGCAATGGTTTCACGCTGTATGTTACATAAGCCAGTCATTCCCCATACAGTAATGGAAACAGACGGCACTTGCTACGGTTTATTTTTTGCATCAGGCATTCTTTGGCAGATACACATGGGAAACAATATGGCAGGGGAATGGCTTTAGACTTCCCCTGTGCAAACGCCAGGAAGGCCGCGAACAAGCAGTACAGGACTTATGCTCTTTTTTTGGAACTGTTGCAAGAGCTAATGACTCATCTTGCCCCTTTTGCATACCTAGGACTCATGTGTTATGAGAGCAGATTCACTAATAGAACAAATTTGGCCCCAGTGCCCAGAAAACAGTGATCTGCCTAACTAGCTCCCCTCCTAAAGCTTTCACTCTGCTCCTTCCACCTGCTTGAGTGGCATTCAAACAAACCCCAGAGTAAAATAATCTGTCCCGCTATTGTCATTATTTCCCCAGGACCACCACTAGAAAAGTACCATGCTGTAGAGGATGAGCCCAAGACRGGGTTAACTTCTTTGCTAAGCCTAGACCCTGAAATAAATTACTAGGCAGGCTAAAGTGATAGTTTAATGCTATTAAAGAACAGTGACCAGTTTACATTGACATTAGCATTCAATATACAAAATAGCTACTCAGTAAGGTGTTACTGCACAGCTTGTACAAGTCTATCTACCAGCCTATTCAGGTTACATAAACACAGGTCTCTAAAAGAAAACTTGGATCGAGAGCTGAAATGCCATTACAAGCTTGGCTTCAGCCCTAGTTTTTGACCTGTTACAGATGTGGAATCATCCAGCAGTTTTGCCCAGGCTCATCTTTGTTTACATCTGTGCTTCAGGTTGAGATTTGGACAGGTAGCTTCCTACTGTTACACATCCTTAGGGGAAGAACG
The DNA here is from genome assembly GCF_003343035.1 of Apteryx rowi. Taxonomy (NCBI): domain Eukaryota; kingdom Metazoa; phylum Chordata; class Aves; order Apterygiformes; family Apterygidae; genus Apteryx; species Apteryx rowi. Next base: position 3,119,679 of record NW_020451038.1, on the reverse strand, counting down.
CTTAATTGTAAAGAACTGCAGGGACTTGACAGTATTGTCCTTTGAGCCTCCTGGAAATAGGCTGAGGGGAAAAAAAGCTGCCTAGCCTATCCTCACACCAAAGCAGGCTCATCTAAGCCTGGAGCAAGAGCATCTCTTGTAAAAGCTGAGCAAGCCACTCTATGAACCAAGTACTGAACATCCCAAACCCCACCTGCAGCACAGAGGACCCAGGAGTGCTTAGCGGTAGACAGGCTGGGCCCTGAGCTTGCGAAGGCACAGACCAGCATCTCTCCCTGCATCTCACCCCACACTTGCACAGTGCTGACAGCCTTGTGGAGGGCTTAGCTTCCAGAGGACACCGCACTCCACAATTTGCAGGCCCTGCCCAACACTGCTTGGGCAGATTGTTAACATTTGATTCTGCAGCAACAGGATCAGTGGAAAAACTGTGACAGAAGAGCTCGGAACATGCCCCTCAGTGAGCCAGCAAGAGCTGGAATTAATCTTTGCAGGTTTTACTGGTAAAGATCAGAAATTAGCAACAGACTTTAAATCTACCTCTTCTCTATAACCTATGGTAGACTCTCTCTGGGTGAATGATTGCCTACAAACTCTAATGGAAGGCAATTGCTGGAGTTTTAGCATGTCTTTTGGCTCCAGCAAACATGCATGATTATTTTTTGCATCCTTGCTGGAAAGAACAGAGCAGACTATACTCCAGGACTTTGTCACCTCAGGACATATGATCAACATTCACATGTGTCACAGTCAGATGTACGCCAGCCCGTTAGAAGAGCAGGAATAGTAAAGGCAGCAAGCAATGAGCTGCATTTCCACAACCCTCCAGCTGTCAAGAGGAGCACAGACTGTCAGAAACAAGCTGCATGGAGGAGACAGGCCAAACCAGAAATAATCCGTCATGTGCCACAGTTCCCAGATTCCTCAGGATCTTTTTCGAGGAATCTGATGTCAGAAGTCGAGCATGTCAGTACGACTTGCACTTTGGTGATTTTCCATCTGTAGCTGCTGTTTCTGATATTACATGCAGGGTTACCACTGAAACATATCACTTTATAAACAATTGAAGGAGCAGTGGCGAACTTTCCTTTGCATAACAAAAGTTTTGTGCAGCCAAAATCCACAAGACATGCACCATATAACTCTGCAAGCCCTGGAAATATGTCACATAGGCAAGGATAGCTGCTCCACTGGGGTCTCATTGCTCTAGCGTGGGTTGGCACTGGGCTATGCATCCACTTTGGTGCCTGGGTTGCTCAGTAATAGCAAGCTTAGCCCCCTCCTGGTTTACTTCCTCCTACAGATAGGTCTAAAGTCACAGTGAAGCCCCCCAAATCCCCACAGGCCCCACGACTGGTTACATGACATAGTTAATGTACAAGAGTTGCACTTAGATTGTTTATGAGCCAGCTGTGGCTCGAGAGTCACACAACCACATTAAGAAATATAAAGGAATTAATGATGGAAGTCAAGAAATCAGTCACAGAGAGGTAGATTTGCAGTTTCTTAGTTCAAGGGCAACATATGGGCCCTTTTTGGAGCAGGGGACAGCTGAGTCTTCAGCATCTGTTTTGACCAGCAAAATCATAGCCCTCAGAGACATCACTAGCTTCACAAACCTCCTCCCCACTTTGCCCACCATAACTGCCTGGTGAACTGAGGGTCACACAAGATGGGGCACCCACCACACTATCCCTATTCCCTCCATTACATCAGTATTGCACTTAGCCCTCAATGTAGTCAGGCACTTTTACAGCTCCCAGCTCTGCAGGAATGTCCAAACACCTCACAAAGAGTATAAGACTATCTTCACAGCATCCAAAGGATAGGGACATCCATCACAGTAACTGCGTTCAATGGTACGGGGATCACAGTCTTGTATGAACTCACCCAGATCCTCCCCTCCAACCACATCTACCACCAGCTTCTTGGCAGGTTAACAAATCCTCCCAGAAGGTCCCATTGTTAACAGTTTTCAGAAGCATCAAAACCCCCAAACTCACGCTGGTTCCTCCATCAGTAGACTGTAGGGGTAATCCTCCTTTCCTGCCCAAAACATGGCGATCAGTCTTGTCCTGTCACTTGCTCTAAAACAGATTCCAAACTCCTGCAGATCATTGATCAGATCAGCATGGCACTGTACTCTGGTGTCCGCTAGTTTTGGCCAAGCAGGGAGAAGGAACCCAGTGCACGTTTCTGCTCTGGAGGCATTAGTCAACAAAATTTAAGTCTGGATCACTTTTGATCCATGCATATACATTTCATTATCACTCCTTCACTCATCCTTTATCATCATTTCTATCTATAGTTAAAAGTCTAACATATTTATGTATGTTAGACATTAAGAGGAGAAAAGGATCCATGCAAAGGAGATGGTTAAAAATTAACCAAGTCGGTACAGTCAGATTATTCTGGAAAGCAGAGCGGCATCAGGAAATAACAATATTAATGACTAGCCAGTAGCATCTCAATTCTTTTTGCCATAAGGTTGGAGCTACAGAGCCACAAGCATTAGAAGAGGTGGAAAGATACAACAGTGGCATGTTGTTCAGAAGTAAAATACTCAAAGTCAGCTGAGTAGCCACTGAACAATACGCTGAACAAGAAATCAAAAGGTAAGCAAGAAATGCCAATTGACTGAGGGAAACACAGTCACATTTCTCAGCCACGTGTCCCAGCTGAACTTTCTGTTCCCTTCTGTCATTTAATTCCAGTTTTTCCCAAGTGATCAAAGGGTGCTTCAAAGGAGACTGCTCACCAGAGTGCCCAGAAGCTGCAAAGCCCTGCTGTGCCAAATTCAACACCTCCTAAGCTACTGCCTTTCACACCATCAAAAGGGTCTTGTGGGCATATTTTAGGTGCTAAGCAATCCTTTGCAGCATTCACAGCAAGAGTTCACTGCTTCTGCAGACCTCACCTTTATCCAGAGAAACTTTTTATTAAAAAAAACAACAACAACAAAAAAAAAAACACACAACTTTCTTCTCTACTTCTGGACAGTATTCCTTCCCCTGCCTACTCTGTTCTTGATGTTTARTATTCTTCCCCAGAGTCATGCTGTCCTTCTCCATTACTCATTTCCTCTTCCAAGTCAAACTACCCTCCAGTTCCCCCCACATGCCTTATATGCTTCTTTCCTCTCTTCTCATTCAGTTGTTTCAATCAAGTTCTTCTAAGCAACCAGATTCAATGGACAGATTTTTGCATAGGGCTTTCCTCAAAACTCAGCCAGCTCCCTGCTCAAACATGCTCCCTGTTGACACAATAAAGAATTAGGTCATCTGATTGCCACCGTACAGAACAAATGCTACAGCAACAGATGTTATAGCAAAACAGAACCAACAGAACCCCAGGCTGTTCAGTGATCCAGTTTACCATGACCTGGTTTTGAGTCACTAACTATATCACCGGTGTTCCAGAAAGCAGAGACCTGACAGAAACAAAACAAAAAAACAAAACAAAAAAACCTTCGTGTGCAAAGCTTGCAAAGCTCCATGCACAGTTCCACAGCTGATGTTCTTATACAGTCAAAGGGAAGAGCAAAAGGGGCAACTGTGCAGAATAATATGCAGAGCAGCAAATGCTGACATTAACTTCAAGCCATAATGCTAATGTAAGCCATCTGAAGATTTGGCTGATGGCTCACCACACATTGCAAAATGTGGTCAAAAACACTTACTCTAGACTGCAGCRGCCAAGCCATGGTATGCGGACCATCAGTGGTTTGTAGAGCCAGGTTCCACCACTGCCAACTACTTGCTGCAGTCACTGCTGCTCAATGAAAAACGTTTGTGAAGCCCTGAACTACACCAACAGAAACTGGTCTGGACCAACTGTAGGAAGCAAGTTCCTGAAAGGCAAAATGGCACCCCAAACTTAAGAGAGAACAGTGAAGTTCTCCCATCAGTGCCACATCTGCTAGTAAGAATGAAGGTGACAGCAGGACCGCGACTACAGCAAGTCCACCTTTACACAGGTTACATGGCTTTTTTTCTGACATAGATCTCACACTTCCAAGTATAGGTAGGTACTGCAATTTTCACAGGGCCCGGCAGGAGAAGAAAGCTGTGTCTCTCTCCCTGCCTCATTCCCTGCTCCCTACCACTGCCATGTGATGCAAGAGCTTGACAGTTCAGCCCTCCATATCTACAGCTGTTTGTCTCATGTACCACCAAGCAGCAGAGATGATCACAGAAACATACTTTTATTAAAAGTAAATAATAATAGACTATTGCATCTAGAGGCATTTTGGGAAACAATTCCTTCACTTCTCCATGAGGAGACTTAACACCCTCTGAAGCCAACAGCACAACCTATGGCTGCTAATTCCCAGCTCTGACAAAGGAGCTATGGCTCATACTTCTAAACAAGTTCATCAGCAACTTGTGATTTTTCAGAATGACTCATTTGGTCCCAGCAGGAAATCCCAAAGGAGAATCCATGCATGGAGATTCCTTAGCATCAGCATGCTTTTTCTGAGTAACTTTAACTTGCTCTCCCCAAAACCTTTCCCCCCTAAAATAAAACTTCTTCACATTCTAACTCCAGCTCCAACTCCTTTCTCCATCTCTTACAGGGCCCTCTTGAAAATCTTGGATACGCCAACATTAGGGATTAGACTGTACATGGCTGTCCCAGCACAGAACAGAGAGAACATCATGTAATTTCCATTTTTCTCCCGGTTGTGCTCTTTCAAAGTCCCACACTACTTATGGTTTCCACGCCACATATTCTTCTGTCCGTTGCCATGGTGCAGCCGCTGGTTTGTCATTAATATTGTGGGTAACTTCAGATCCTTGACCTCAGGGCTTTCAGAGCTTTTCATGGTGTATTTTCCTCTTGATTGAATTGCTCTGCATTCCCAAGCAAAGCTAAAACAAAAATAAAACACTGCTGCTTTTGAATGTGGAAAATTCATTTCACAAAAGGCAGGCTAGCAAAGGCTGGAGACCCATTGAAGAACAGCAAATTAAAAGGAAAACAGCCATTCTCTGCAGACTGTGGCATAGATTTAGAATTACCTACAGCATGAGTCAAGCTATGGTCCCCAAGGTCTACGCATGAACTCAATATCTGGCCCAGTTCTGACTAATAATACGCTGCCCCCTTGCCAGAGGATCTCAGCTCATTCTATAAATTCCCATCCATGACATTTTCACAACAGTTTTGAGAGAGGCAGAGTTAGTGTTCCCAGACTGCAGATGGGAAGACTGAGGTAGCAAAATGTTAAATTACCACATAGCCAAATGATGCATGTGGCTCACAGCTTCACATTCTGCATTCTTGCCTTAGAGGGCTAGGTGGGTATTAGCACATTCAGGGATAGATTACTGCTGCAGCAAGCCTATGCAAATGCCTCTGTGCCTATGAGATTTGCTCAATGGGACTATGACCTAGACTGAATTGGTGAGYCAAATTTTACCCATTGTTCTCTAAATTCCAACTTTGAATTTACTGAAAGAAGAATTTTATCTTAAGTGATTTTTACTGCTAGTAAAAATCTCACTTTAGAGAGCAGTCAATTGCTAATGTCCATTGGAAATCAATCAGTTCACATATCCCAGGGCAAGTCTGTGGTATCCCTACTTAACAGGAACATGCTCTTTTTTGTAGCCTGAAGAAAAATAATAGCCATTACCATGGAAAACATGATAGCTGTTATATTTAGAGTCAATGGCCAGAGCCAACCTACACCTCAAAAGTTAAAAGATTTTAAGAAATGCATGCACTTAAAGATGCTCCTCTCATATAGGCTTTTCCCATTAAATTAACTCCCAGAAACATGGATTTGCATTGAAAAGGCCTAAGTCATTGCATTTCTGAGGATTCAGCCTCCCACCCAGCCTGCTAGTAGTTTATTTGGTGAAGAGCCCTCCAGGATATAAAACCCTGAAGGAAAACCACCACTGGCATTTTTCTTTATTTCTTTAAGGTATTATTTGTCTAAAGGGAAAAATGCATCGATTATCTATTTGGGGAAGATGCTTCAGAAGTGGCAAACAAAACACCTGAATCTACACGTTTGATACTCGGTGCGCATTTCAGGCAGTCAGTTTTACACACACACACCTGTGCATGTATATGCACTCAAAAACTCCTAAGAGCAGGACTGAGGATGCCAACCTCTACTTGGTTATATCAGAATCAATATAAACCTGCCTGGAAATGTAAAGACCAGCAAATGGCAAATAGGACCCAAAGCCTGAGAGCAATCTTATTAATGCTGGGAGAGCAAAGAATAGGCAAAGCAGAGACGGAAGAGTGATGTAAAGGCACGTCCTTCTTCCTCAGATCTGGAGGCCTGAGGCAACCTGGTTGAGCTTCTGTCACCACTGGAGCAATTTTAGGGCTGCTCTCACTTCAACTTTGCTCCTCCAGTCCCCTTAATGAGCCAAGAAAGCACTGCACCGAAGGAAGTGTAGCCACAGCATGCAGCGTTTTGGGACAAAACTCTCCCCGCCATGGACACGTCCCTTTTGCCAGAGGCTGGGAGTAAGGCCAATCCCACAACTTCTTCCCAGCGGAATAAGAGACTCCCTTTACGATTTGTTCAGTCAAGAGGACACTCCAGCTGGCTTCGCTCCCCTGAGAGGTCTTCGCTCCCGTAAATCTGCCTTGCTAGGCCAACTATATCAGAGCAACTCTTTTACTATCGCACTGAGGGCAAGTTTGCTGTAAGATCCCCCAGGCAGCCCATCTGAAAGCCCTTCATTGGGGAGGCAGGTCACATCCCACTTTAGACAAAAACGCTGCCTGACAAACAGGCTTGTTCCTCAGATCCCCAGCTGGAATAAGAAAAAAAACAGGACTGTGAAATCCTGCAACTCCTCAGGGAAAAGCATGTCTCTGCGAGTGTGTTGATGTATTTTGTGACTTGAAGTAGAAATGCACCTGATATTTTTATAAAAGCCTTTAAAAAATTGCCTTTATAAAAACATCTTACACTGGGAAGGATATAGGAGCACTGTAAAAATACAATGGGAAATGCCAGATGCCACAGGCTTTATCCTTCCTGGGTTAAAATCTGTGAGATACTGAACACTGAACATTGCCACTTCCTTATGAATAAGGCAGATAAAATCCAAAGGTCATAATTTAGTTTTCCTCATATTATTATCAGCCCATGTTCTCATTCAAGATGCTCTCTCTGGGTCTGGGTACCAGCTTACCACTTTCCAGTATTTTTTTTTAAACCATTTATGAATAAAATAATGCTACTAGTGGGACCTCTGTTTGTACGTCACAAAAAGACATATTTGTTCCTATGCAGTGAATCATGTAGGATTAGCCTGATAAGCCTTATTGTAACTCAGACTCAAAGCATCTGTACTTTGCTTAGAGCAAAATGCAGAGTTATCTGTTGAAACTAGGCTGCTTGGCCTTTTCCAGACCCAGATCCATCCCAGAGTATAGCTAGTGCTATCATGAAGCATGTGGGGGCTTTCCATCTCCAGTACTCGCCTCAGACCATGCCAGTGTGCAGAACAGGAATGCGCTGTGACTCTGTGCAAGTCCAGCAGAGAACAGACCTAACCAACCTTCACTTATGGCATTGACACACTGGGCAGCTTCATCATTCTGCCTTTTCAACATACTGACCTGATTATAAGAGATGAAACTCAACTGATAGCATTGCACAGAAAAGTCTTTGCAAATGCCTGTTAACCCCTCCAAGAAGCTGTTCTTCTATCCAAGGTTGTGTGTGGATTATGTATGGTCCTTAAACATAAAGGAATAAGAATTTAACATGTATTTAATTTCCTCGTTGTATACATTTTCGCTACCTCCTCTGCTACAGAGGGGTCAGGTTTCAGCATGGACATTGAACAAGTACCTCCTTATCACAGAGGGAAAAGATTAATGAGCTTCAGAACAGAATTTTTCACTTGGAAGCATTTCATTAGGCAAGCTTTCTCCCACATGGAGAATATGATGCTGGAATGGCAATAGCTTAACCCATTTTATAAATTGGCATGAGTCAAGGTAAACAGCAGGCATTGAACAGATTCCAACCACGGTGTTGCATGCTTCACTTACTGGATGATGATATAATTTCATCACTGTTGATTAACTAATTTTGTTAGCATCTACAGTAGTCATCTATCAGTGCCTTGAGGTCTCCAATTATCTCTCTACCAAAGCTATAACCTGTTTGCACATCATACTATTAGCTAATAGTCACAATAAAAATGATACCTGGTCGTTAAACTGCTGCAGTGAAAGTCRGGCAACCTGAGTTTTGTCCTAGCTCTGTTACTGACTTACTGTCTGATTGTGGCCAATTCACTTAAGCCTGAATTTCCTAGTATCCACTAAGTTTGGGAGTCCTGTTTCAGACAAGCAAGATCTTGTTTTCATACCTGTTCCTACTCCACTCAATGTCGTAGGAAAAATGCCAAATCAGTCCCTCAGTGTCCCCAAGTGAGCCCTCAAATTCAGTAGTCCTAGTATTCAACTCTGCAATGATTCTTTACAACTTTTAATCAGGTACCACAAGCCTCAGGCACTGCCTGATTCCTGTCTGAGGTTTCCCCCAAAAGGAGGCCTCAAACATTTGCGGTCCAGATCTGTTTCTTGATGCAGCATSCTATGTATTAAATGCACTGGTAGAACCACCCAGCTATGTTTTTCACATGGAGTCACCAGGATAGGTCACAGCTTTGCACTAGGTTTGAGGATGGGCCACTTAACAGCCCAAAGGCCAGAGGAACCCCAAAAATACATACTCAGATGTGTGTTGTATCTGTATAGCCAAAAATCCCACAAAGTGCTGTTTCATGCATTAGGATAGAAGAGCTCTGCAGTACGAGGACAACAAGCATGCGTCTCTACCTCTCCGAAACTCTGGCAAATCTAATTAAGGAAACAGATTTTAGCTCTGTTACAGAAGAGGGCTGCACAACTCTCCACTCTTGCACTGTTCTATGATGTAGCACAACAAGATGCAGTGTTTTTACAGGTCCTTCTTAATCCAGTAGCCTGGTTAAAAGAATACACTGTTCCACCAAAAACTGTATGTGTCCTGGACAGCAACATTAAAAGCAGAACTCTGTGCTGAAGCTAGAACAATCCTTTGTACCGTGGCACCTACCCATGGCATAACATTCAAGCACGAAAACTGAAACCAGCTGAATTTTGCACAAAGCCTTTGTGTGTGCCTGTGTCTGACGTGCTCTGTGAATCTTTTGTCACAGCTCAAAGTGAAAATTCTTGCTGTCCCTGGAGAGGGACAATTTTTTTTCCCCTTCCTTCAACTGTGTTTTATGGTTTTCTTCTAATTTTACAACACAATCTGTGACAGCTGGTCACACGGTGTGTCTGGGTTGAATAAAGCCCAGAGACCCTTTGCCAAGCCTCTGCGCAATGTGCTGAGCGTAATGAAATGTGTCAGCTTTGCTGTGAATCGTGCATTCATGAAACTCAATGAATCTGAATCTTCAAGGAAAATCTAAGGAATACGTAACAGCACACAGCAAACCAAAGGGGGTAGCGGAAGGAGACGAATCCCAGTGAAGCACTTAACTCTAATAACAGCAAAATAGATCCTTATAACTGGAATTTAATCGACTAGTTTGAGTAGTAATTCAAAACTATCAGCTACTGCTGAAGCTCAGCAGAAAACAAGTATGGTTCAGTGGCTAAGTTAAAACACTAGGCCCCAGTTGTCCAGATTATAGTGCAGCTCTGCCTTATACATCCAACACAATCCCAAGCAAGTCGCACCATTTTTGCGCCTCTTGCACCCATGCAAGAGGAACAAAAATGCTTCCTTCYGGCCCAGCTTCTCTCATCTATCGAGGTTACCTGCTCAGGCAGACACTGACCATCCCYGAACAGAGTGGCCTGTTAGCACAACTGTGTCCCCATGCCAGTTGGTACTTGAAGGTAGGGACAGGATAGCCATCTAAATGGGTTCTGCAAGTGGTGAAAATCTTGAGGTACACAAAGCAAAGTGCTTTATGTAAACTGGCCAGATGTTGCTTCCCCCCCGTCCCCATYGTGGCACAATAAAGAGGTCCCTAGCAAACATGAAAAACCCTAACAGAAAAAGAAAACTTCAAAATGTTAATATTTTCCTGCATAATGTCAATGCGTGAAAGCCGCAGTCCTGTTGTATTTGCCCTCCTCATAGTTTATTCCTAAAACTCAGTCAATTAGCGAGTAAATGAATGGCTTGATTCTCCACTGGAAACAAAAGGAAACATGAGCACTCGGCATCCCTGAGTATCACACAACATATGCTCTGGGAATTGTACTGACATAAGACAGGCACAGGGGTAAATTTCTACCCTAATTACTGTAAAGGAGCTGCTCTGCTTCCTTTTTTTCTTTTCCCACATGTTTTCAGTAACCTGTCAGCTGAACTGCCCTGAATCTAGACCCAGCTGATGCACTCCTGAGCACTCTGCTACAAAGGGAGGGAATCTGTAACAAGGCACCTAATGTTGGTGGTTAGGCCCCACTGCAGTTTGCTATCAAAATCAGACTGTCACCTCTGAATCAGGCAAGAAGCCATCTGACATTGCCACRTGAAACTGGGAAAACGGCAAACAAYACATGCATAAACACTGTAAACCAGGACTACGGATGCAAAAACTTGGATGTCATACGGAGTAGAGTTAAAAGTCAAAGAAATAACTCTTGGATGCGTGAACACTGCTTTCAAAGAGTTTTATACCTCTTGCCAGCAATTTTTACTTATGAAGTGCTTTACTAAGGAATTAAGCCTCAAGATGTCCTTACAAGATAAGAAGGGGTTATCACTCTGTTTTACATAAAGGGAAATGGAAGGTTAAATGACTCCTGCAAACCTTACACCTGTGTTGGGATCAGAAATAAAACCCCAGCTAGCTTTGCTAAACTCCTTGGCTTTAGCCCAAGACCATATTTTTCCACCTCCTAAAGCAAGCCTTGCAGAAATGCACATGAGAAGAGAATTTGCTCCCTGCAACCAAGAGTGCAAGGCTGGAAATGCAGCTCTGAACTGTACCTATCTGCTATGAGGGCTCACAATGCCCCCCTCCCCCTTCCCCCCCCCAAAGCCACAGACATGCAAGAAGCACAGCTTCAAACACAGCTCAGTCCCTGCCACCCATCTCCAGCCAATCTTCCTCTTGCCCCTGAACCAGCCACACCTTCCTCCTTGACCCTGAACTCTCCTTCTGCTCCCACATCTGTTGCCTGCAAATCTTCCTGTCGCCACCTCCTTTTTCAAATGCCAAGGCCTTGACTGCATCCTTCTTCCTTCAGGCCACAATCACTTCTTGCCCTGGAGAACAGCAAACTGCCCTGCTCTCACGGATCCTCCCCAGTTGCCCGTGACCCAATCTCACCAGKTGCAGCGTGTAACCCCCCACAGAAGGGCGAGACCAGGGCCAGCTCTGTCTCGACGACAGCAGGGACGAGGGACCTGTCGTTTCAGCTGCATCCTGGAGCGTGAGAGCCCACATGCCACAGGACATAGTTTAATGGAGTGCTAGTGGGATCTGGGGCCTGCAGCCCCCTGATTTCACCAGTAAATCCTTGCTCCAAGATGCCCCCTCCTGCAATGTCTTATCCACAACCCACTAGGATCCAGTTCAAAATAATCCTTTTGGATTTTCTACTCAACTCATCTCTCTCATCCCTCCTTCTATTCCCAGTTCCTCCCTGCCATGATGCAAACTTGCTGTTGGTGCAAAACTCTGCCATTCTATGGAAAGCCACAGGGCCTTCCTCTCAGCTTCTGCTAATGAGTTTGTGAATATTCAAATACATCCTGTGTATTTTTAACTGAAGTTTTATGTAATTACCAAAATCTATTCTCTGACATCCTGTACACTGTTCTGAAAATGGTTTGGGGGGCAAGATTTACCGTAAGCCATTGCAGTGTGCTCTATTGTCAAGTCTAATGAAAGCAGGGTATCCTCAAGAGGAGGAGGAATTCATTTGAATGTCCTGTATCTCAGCTATTTCAATACTTTTGATACATATGTTTGTAGACAAGCCAACCTGTTCAGTTCTAATGACCTGTGCAAGAAATACATTTTCCAAACAAAGCCTCAGCAGGATACTTTTCTTGAGAGTCTTTGGCCAGAAAGGGCTAAGTGAGGTGATGGAGTTCTGAACCTTACATCTTGCTCTGGAAGTGCCCTTAATAATGCTAGTGTTCTAAGTTTGCGTAAGTGTTTTTAATTACAAAGGGAAAAAAAACAAAGTCAAAGCTGAGCCAGCTGCCAGAGCTTCCAGAGGACCAACTGCATTCACAAATCTTGTAATCTTTTTATGTTCATTATGAGAATACTACAAAAAAAGGGCAATCAGATCTTGGCCAACAAATTAAATGCTTATTCAAAGATTAATTCACATCATCTGTACTCCATTAAATGTTCTCTTTTGCCAGAGAATATAATGCAATATTTTCAATGGGAATAATTCCTGCTATTGCCAAGAGCTTGCAATTTACTGGCTCTTACAGCACTGACATAGGAGTCACAGGGCTATGGGCACAGCTAGAGCAGATAGCATAGCGATATACAGTATTAGACATATGGAGCAAATCTGCTTCATTCTGGTGTTAAAAGATACTGATTATGACTCTGCAAAGCAGCCAAGTGATGAGGGGGACGCAAACCCATAAACCAATAAGAGTCTACCCTTCATTGTATTATGAAGGGAACAATTTGTTGCTGTTGGGTTTGAGTTTTTTTCAACTGTAAGTACATGGGGATTTCATTTGAAAATCAAAGGATATAGCTGAGGAAAGTGCGACTTTTAATTTTGGTGAGGCTAATCTGAGACAACATAACAGGGAAGCCTTTCCAAGAATAAATACATAGTACTTCTAAATGCAGATCCCATAATAATAATAAAAAAGATACAGCTCCCTAATCAATGCATGATTCCTCTTGGAATATACAGAGCCAAAGTACAGTTCTACTATCCTGCATATTTTTACATTTGCTAAACATTAAAATTTTACCTTTTGTTTCCCAAGCAGAACCTCAAAATGAAAGAGGACTTCAGGATGGGATCACACAGGTAACTACTCATTTAATCTAGAACACATTATTTATAATGTGGCCAAATACACCTGGAATACAACGGAGCTAAATTCTCACGCTTCCCTATGTAGGTCTGTCTATGTGGACTACAAAATTAACTCTGCTTTGAGAAAAAGGTTGGACCAGACACTTCCAGAGGTCTCTTCCATCCTAAGTTTTTCTACAAGTCTATGAAAACGGTATGTGTCTGCTCTTCTCTGCAGCTATGTCAGACACAAAAGTACTCCAGCGTAGGAAGCCCTGTGGTATCAGTAATACAGGAATCCAGTGCTGAGTGTATCCTGCTGACAGTGACACTACACTATGGGACTACGCTATTGGGTTGGCATGGTTTCTGGATCAGAGATGGATTGTATCAAGTTGGCTAGACACACAGGTAGAGCTATTTGACTACGCACCTGTACCATACAGGCTTCCCTTTGTTGCCGCTCGGTAGCTCTAACTAGGGAACAGGGACTACAGACTGTTGGTTACTGTGGCCCAGCACAACACTGATGACAGCAATGCACAACTGCTTTGTGCCACCTCTGAGTTTTAGTCCCTGTTCCGGACCTGCTGGGCACAAATCATCCTTAGAAAGCAGCTCTCTCTCAGGTCAGGCTTCCTCTTTGCGAGAGCACTTCTAAGCTAACACTCTCAGAATCCCCCTGGCACGTCCTGCCAAGCAGGAGCACATGCTGGACAGGGTCCCACGACTTTGGGGCTGGGCTACCCACTTACCTGTTCTACAGTGCTCTGGCAACTCACGGCTTCACTACCAAGAGCTGTGACTAATACAATCCCATTCTAGCACAGCTACCTATTGGCCTCCTCTAAACCCCTACAAGTTATTTAGGAAAAAAAGGTTTGTATCCGTTTTCATATCACCCCCAAGTCCCAGCCTAGAGAGAAAGACAGGGAAAAAGGAARGTGATTGTTTCCAGTTCAGGGATCRAACACATTCCCACCACTCTTTTCTCCTTAGCTGATGTGGAAAACTACCCCTTCCTTATTTTATCCACTTCAGTAGCAAATCAAACACCTTTTCATTAGTGGCAGATAAAATATCATCCAAATGATGAGGTGGTCCTGTGGAGCCTACAGATGCAGTATGTTTATTTTCCTGCTACACTTTTTCTGCATCCCCACAGGYCAGCACCGTAGAGTCCAGCTTTTTGGGACCTGGATCCTTACGTACTRAGTCAGACAAGTGCATGTGTAAGAGAGAGATTCCTGAAAGCCACCATGCTCAGTGCATAACTGCCCACATTAGCTAATAGAAAACTATAATGACTTAATCTTTGCCCCTTTGGGGGCTGTTAACACTGGATTTAAATAGCTACAAGGGCACTTGTGTGACACTTGCATGTGGGCATCTTTTACTGTATTTAGCTTCTGATCCCTTTTCTGCGTCAAATGCTTTTAGAGACACCACAGCAAGAGATAGTCCAAGATAGTGGTTAATTACCCACTTTTTTTTTTTTTTTAATCCAGGATTTCTCACAGAGTAAGAATAAAAAATTCAGAGAGAAGTCTTCTGTGAATACTGGTAGCATCTAAATAGCAAAGACAATATGTCAAAAGCAAACACAGGGCACATCTGGGAGAACTGACAGATAAATCTAGCTGGTAAACTGATCTTGGGGATTTAACTGATGAGATATAGGCTGATATTCTGCACCCCAGATTTAGGTATGTAGGTCTTGCTAGTGGAACATATGGTCTTTTCCAGATGTTCCTCTGTATCCCTGYTGTCGAAAGACATGAATTTACAGATGTCACAATTTGCCTGCAGTTACATTCTTTTTGTTCTGGAGTATTTATAATAAACAAATCACCATGAAATCTAAGTATCACAGTGCCAGCACTAAAGAATATGCTCAAATATAATATACCCCCTCAGTTGCTTTGTCCGAGGCCCAAATCAAAAACAAATGGTGTCTTTCTATTGACTTACTCGCTTCTGGAACAGACCCCGCTTGCGTGMGGCTCCCTGTGGAAGGCGGAAGGCAGATGCTACACAGTGGCCATTTTAAACAGTTGAAGGGCAGAACTAAGTGATGGAAAGTTGTTTTTTCCTGTAGGAGATATCTGGGATACCTACTCAGGCTTTCAGATACAGAAGTAAATATGCAGTTTGATCCCAAAATAATTTGTGGAAAATGTTACTTTCCGCTCGATAAATGGAGCATTAATCTCTTCGCCCCACTGTGATGTGCATTGCCTATTTCTCCCAATAACCTCTCATAACTAAATGGGGGAACTGCAACTGTTCTATTTAATGAACTGTTATTATTTTTGTTATTATTTTTATTATGATGCCCAATAAATATTAAGTTTTTATTTTCCTGAGCTCTTCCTTTCAGGAAATGTCAGCCAAACATAACCCAGCAAAAGTGAACCTTGTGTTTGCCTTGGCTTCTGGGACTCACCATGTTCCCAGAATGAGGGCAGAACAAAATACTAGGGCCTAGGCACACAGCCTGGCTCAAAAAATTGGCACTGTCTGAAGCTAGTTTGCACATATTAGGAACCAAACCTGTATTCCAGACTTTGCCAAGTCTGGTGCTTTTCCCTCATTTTCCCAAGCCTGTGGTAGCCACATCAATATATATTTTTGAAAAAAGTTTGAGCGCATCCAAGGTGTTATACAAATATCCTCTTGCATTCCCCTGCAATACATGTACTGAAATAACCTTTTATAAACTGTATTGTAAAGACATTATGGACATCATTGGTTTTGGATTAATAACCAACCAAAAGCCAACAATTTTCTGTCTTGCTATACATTAATATAACCAACTAGAAGTGTCTAGTTGTCTAGCACTGTAAAGAAATAGGGTCTCACGCCAGGCTTGYGAAGAAGAATTTGGGCACCATGCTCTCTGGTTTTGACCCTTGTATTGTAAACAAGAGAATGCCCTYGTTTCTTCAAATGTGACCCTGATGGAATAGGTTCATATTATAAGTCACTCCAACTTGAATTTTTGGGGTTTTCATTTTCTACATTAAAAATTTCAGAAGATGATTCATCCTCTTCTCACCACATCTGACATTAACACAACTCCTCTGCAATCAATACAGTCACAACAAATTGGGGGTCTAAAACAGGCTTTCAGACAACAGTGTTTTGACTAAGTCCACCCTCTAAGCTACTTCTAGTTTCATTGGTTAGTCAAGATTGTGAGCTACAAAGATAAACCATTTCTTTAAAAAAAAAAAAAAAAGTACTACAGATAATCAAGGACATTCGCATTGCCCTGTCGTGAATGCCAGTCACACAGCAGCATTATGTCATGCTGACACACCRGGTAGTGGACAAGTGCCAATAACTGGAGCAGGTTAGAAATTTTCCACTGAAAATGAAATTAACTATTTCATTTCTAATCACATGGACACAAGTAGAGATGCTTTGATTTAGGCTGTCAAGGTGAATCAAAGTATAAAATCTCTGGAGAGTTCCCCTTACTTCCAGCACTGATGAAAATTGGTATCTGGATGCCTCATACCCCACTTTTTTAACAGGCTGGGCTTCTTTGTTGGATTACAGCTCTCGCAATACATCAAGATCTCCTCTCTGATGATCTGTCACATAGGTGCATTTTGATCCTGGTGTGTTGTGGGACATAGTCTGGCTGGGGAAGTTGGTCTACAAAGGTGACAGAAGCGCGAGACACCTCTACTACAATTCCTAAAAAGTACCCTGGCATATTAATGCTAAACTGATCCAAAATAGAGCACCTCAATTCATTTCAACAAAACAAAATAAATAGTTTTGATTTCTAAATGTTTCATTTTGATAAGAGATGGATACATGAAAAAAATTACTGCCATTTTTAGATAGATGAGGAAAGAGGAGGGGAGGATTTCCACTCTGACTTCCCAGAATCAGAATGAAAGCAACTTTTGATACATGACTATTCCTCATTGGATGGAAATACCAATTTTTGACTAATTCTACCACAATAACTGAACATTTCTCCTGCTCCAATATCCTGGTGTATTTGTGACTACTTCAGGTTAATTGTTTCCTATTCAGAAAGCTTGTTAGCTATTGGCATGAAGTACTTTGCTCTGTCCTGGTGTCTCACCGACATTACACTCAGTGAAGCAGTGTGATGTTTGTTTGTGAAACTCTCACAATGCAAGTGCGGATTCCTTGAGACTGAGATAAACTAAAAAGCAAACTACAAACTGGGCATGAATGCTAGCGTGCCTCCCTAGCCCAAAATTTTCTGCTGTGAACGCAACCTGAAAATGAGGATGGGTTTAAAAACTGTGTCCCCAACCAGCTTCTCAGGGGACAAAGAAAACTTTAGGATTTGATCTCCGGATAAATAAATTAGGCTTGGTTTTCCCTCATATATGGTGTCAAGACAATCCACACTCACGAGTGCAGTAGGCTGTTAAAATCTGGGTATACTCACTAAGCCCCAAACTTCCAGTATATATAAAGCATAACCTGCTAATCCTCTGCTTGCMTGGAAGAGACAGTTTAAGAATTAGTTACATGAGGAAGTGTGCTGAAGAACCAGCTTTTGGTGAGCAGTGTTAATCCAGAGACCACCCTGGTATGAAGCACCTTATTGCAGAGACAGCTAGAACCCCAGGACTCCCACGAAAGTGCAGGCAACAGCAGGGATACACTGAAAATAGAGGGGGGAAAAGGAGTGGGAC
Organism: Apteryx rowi; assembly: GCF_003343035.1. Classification (NCBI taxonomy): domain Eukaryota; kingdom Metazoa; phylum Chordata; class Aves; order Apterygiformes; family Apterygidae; genus Apteryx; species Apteryx rowi. The sequence goes on along the minus strand of NW_020451038.1, from coordinate 3,101,980 downwards.
ACAAGAAAGAAGAAGAAGAACMAGCTGATCTTGTATTTGGATCCCCATCCTAATCAGGATAGCATATCCATCCAGATAGGGATGTGATCACACACCCTGCCTTTCATGAGGGACTCACCAGTTTCTTGCCCACTATCATTGTGCTATGGCCTGTCATTAGAGTTTCTTCTCCAAGCTGCTGTCTTAAAATTGTGTTACTTAGTCTTCACAGGTGTCAAGACCTGCAATTCCCCCAAAGTCACTGGGACTTGCACACTTCCAAAAATCCAACTAAGGCTCAGAAAGAACCAGGTAAGACCCTTGAATGCTAACCTATGTCCCCAAATCTCTGTATATTATAGTGCTAGACCAGAAAACAACTCTCAGTGCAACTGCAAAGCTCTCCTTCCCAACAGGGAGATCTCCGTTCTTTTGATATCAAGCTACTTTTAATATGTGTCTTTTTTTAAGTGCACAAATGTTCTCATTGGCACAACAATGAATCTAAACTGTGCTGGGCCCTGGGAGAGAAAAACAGAAAAAAGAAGAGCTTCATTCCTTTAACAGGTTGTCTTTAAGCAACTAGCTTTCTGTAGCTGCTGGGGATCCTGGCATGCTAGGAGCTGTCCCAGAGGAGTGAAATGGATGCTAAGACTTGCATGCAAACTGCAGTCCATCACGTGGCAATGCTGTTTATCGTTCACATTCCACTCCTGTATTCTTGGTAGCATGCACTGACACTAGCACTTATTGGACTTTATTGATGTGTTTCTGTTCCTACACATGCTACTGTCAGACAGTTTTGGCAACAGCAGAAGCCCAGAACAACAACAAAAAAATATAATAATCCTAGGCTCTGTAGTTTTCTCTTAAACAGCTTTGACAGGACTTGTTGAATAGGMAAGAAAGTCCTGAGACTTTCAAGATAAAAGCAGAAATACAAGCACAACTGTCAAACTTAGAGTTAACACCTCTAACACTGCAGCCAGAAATACTTTTCCAGAAACATGCAGGCAGCACACTAAGTACAAACCAGAAGACATTGCTCCTGGACTGCAGTCTCCCTCTGTCACTGACTTGTTCAGTGATTTTATTTGGGATATTTAACCCCTGTTTACACTGGCTTCCCAACTGGCAAATGAACACAAGGCTTTTGAACTCCCTGGGTGATGCAAAGATAAGTGGCTGCGTTCAGCTGTACATTTGTAAAACATTCAATATGCTACTGATACGCTTATTCTTGCCTTCACTTTGCTAGTGTTGGCAACTCTGCTACTTATTTCCAATGAGCAGCTTTGTATTCCTTTTTTCACAGATGCACAAACTCTGCTACATCTYATGGGGAGCAGCTTCTAATAAACATCTGCACCAGTCTGCAAATACACCTCATTCCTGCTTCAAGTCCCTATTTAAAACCAACATGACACCAGCCTAAAACATGACAATGGCTAGGCAGCTCTTATGCTGAAAGCTCCTCTTTGATGTTGACACCAYTTACATCTGCACTGCACTAGAGACGTGGAAGGGAGACATCCGATCTATCGCCGCCCCACATTCACGTGAGCTGATGTGCGAACACCTTGTGGTACGCGACTACAGGCAGAAAGCAGCCTGGGGCCAAGGAAGCAGAGAGCAAGTYTGAAACAAACCAAAAAGAAAAAGTTTTCCACAGAGCACAAACTGTGGAGCTTGTGACCACATGATACGAGTTCAAAATGGGATTAAACAAATTCAGAGCCTCAGTTTATTAAACTTCAGCTCAGGATATAACACTGACCAGCAGTTTAGCCATACCAAGGAATAGATCACTCAGTACATGCCCTGCTCCCTCTTCTCCTCCTTTCAGCCTTCACCACCAGTCATTGTCCAGACAGGACATCAGGCTGGATAAACCTTTGCCCTTTTCCAGTAGGGTAGCCCTTTCGTTTTCAGGCAAAATAATAAGACCTGCTTTTCAGCAAGAGCTTATTACCTCTGACAAAATATCATGCTGTATTGCTTTGAGCACTGTGGCGCTTTTTCTGGAGCTGGGCACTCCGCACACCGTCTTGTTACATTCCTGCGTTTCTTGTCCCCCCACCTACTCGCTGGCATATTTTATTCAGCGTGCACATTATAGGGAGTGGGACCCCTTGTTTGTTCCTCCGTTCACTGAATGGACAATATGACAATACATAAATATTAGGCACCAGCAACACTAAGGTAAGCTGTCAGAAACCTCTGTGGATGGAACACACGCAGACCTGACCTCCAGCCCCCTCGATCCATCACGCAAGGTTAACTGATATGATAAACACCGTAAATAGAAACGACTTGTTCTGAGCAATAGCTGTTAAACCAATAAACAGCCAAAACTTCGGAGAAAAACCACTATTTTTCCTCATTTATCAAACAAGACTCTGTATCTTTTTTTTTTACCTCCCCCTTTTTAAACAAGTTCAGTTTGTGAAGATTGAAGAAAAACAAGACGTCCTTTCAAATCCCTTCTCTGGATCAAACCTCATTAGGTTTTGATGTCAATGGTGCATAGAACACTGACCGCTGCCAGCATAAGTATTTGGCAGCCGGGCTGTTACATAATACAATCCTGTCTTTCACAGAAGAGAGATCGCTGTGCTACTAAATGTGCTAAAATTTAACCCACTGCTTTGCTCCATCCAGCCAAAACAACTCTATACATTTTCCATAGTACTAAATGATGATTAAAAAAAAAGAAAAAAAAGATCAGGCTTCAGCTTGAAAAATAAAATACCCTAAATATTAAAAACATGTATATATTTATTTAAGGAAGTACACACTTCCCTTTCCCCACCTCTGACCGAAATCTACTCTGACGAGGGAGATGTTTGTCCCAAAAAGCAAGAGGAGTATTTTAAAAAACTTGTAAATTTATCAGAAAGAAAATATTAATGAAAAGAAAAAAAGTGTGCTACTCTCAAACTGTGTCACTGCTTCATGGAAACGTTTGGATTCAGAACTCTGGAAACATGAAATGTTTTCCAAGGCTGTTTACAGTAAGTTTGAATTTTCAGCTCCCATGAATAGGGAGAAGAAAATGTTTAACTACAAATTTTTTTCCAGAATGGCTTTTTAGCTGTGCCTGTGTATCCTATGATGCTAAAAAAGCAGTATCAGCTTGGAACAGTACAAATTAGGGTCACTTTTGGTCCCACTCATCCTTTCTGCCAACAAACTGACACGCTGTATGCATGTTTTACAGAGCCAGATGCTGGAACAGGTGATATTCCCACTGAACCCAAGTTTTAAAAAAACAAATTATTTTCTCTGACCTCCAGTATAAAACAGCTCATATAATTTCACCCGGTCAACCCTGGACCAGCCCCAATATGTTGTGTTTGACTAACTAATACCCTCCAGAGTCACTGATATTAGTACATCTGGGATAAGAAATCCCAATTATGGGTCTGACTGAAACTGGAAGAGAGGCTTCAGGATTTGACCCCTACTGAATCAAATGAAAAAGAGTCCAGGAGGCCCAGTTCTACCCAGTTTAGCGTCCCCAGTAAAGACTACCCAGAGGACCTCTCAGAGATCTTGAGAAATACCTTGGGGACACAAATCCACACTTGAGCATAGGCTTAAGGGGAACTCTGGGTTAGTGCATAAAGGGATGTGCACCATCCCCACACTGATGATATCAAGCATGGTGTGACCAGGCATATCTCCACATTATGGCTAACGTTAGGCAGACAAAATCTTTTCCCCAAAAGCCCTAGTTTCAGTTGCTGCTGCAAGAAGAGGCTAAAGTTAGAGGTACTTCYTTACACAGCATGGACAGAGGTTGCTACAGACATCCTACACACAGACATATGGATATGTACAACCAGACCATAGCACGTGCCAGAGTTTATCCCATCCCCTGTCCTGGGCTTCTAAGACAATGAAGACTGTTCCTGAGGGWGGACAAGATAATCACCAAGGCAGCAAAAGGAAACTGCTTTCCYTCTAAAAGGCAAGTCAGAAAAGGACAGAGATTTACATGGTCCGAATTATCCACTGAAGGAGCCTCTCTCTCTCCACTGACAGCAGAAGACAAGCAAGACCCGACCAGAGACTAACAAGACCTAAGTCCTAGGGCTCAAGTTATCCTCTGAGAATACCCCTCAGCTTGAATGCCCAGGCTGGGCAAACAAAACCGGCAAGCACCATCTCCTGGTGGAAGGTGGCCAAGTTGACCTGTGTCACTACAGCGTTCCCATTCAGAGACTGTTACCACAGCATCCTGCAAAATTCTCCACACCATGGCCTGAAGATCATCTCTCAGTGCCCTTCCAAATCCCACTTAAGCCCTTTAGGTTTTCAATTAAGCTTGGTGTTTCACGGGTGGCCATTTTATTTATTGTAAATTGAGAGAAACATAAGAGGAGAGAAAGTAGGTGGGAAGAGTTATTTAGTTTTTAGGAAAACTTAGTTTAGTTAGGAATTTAGTTTTTGTTTCCCTGAATCAGGAATTAATTAGTCCACATTGCTCTCTGTTTAGATGTTGTGTATTATGTTTTGCTAGGCAGATAGAGGCCTAGAGCAAGCACTATATAAACAAACTCTTGTTAATCGAGACTTGGAGTATGACAGAAAGCCTGGGGATACAAACCAGCTCAGCAGACACCAGTCCTGAGCTGGTGAATGGGCATCACACAGATGTCCAAAAACATCTGTACTCCCCTTTCATATGCTGCGATCTCCATCACTGGAGTCTCAAATAACAAATCCTACTTGGAGCACGTTCCTGCAGCCTCATGCTGCAAAGCAGGCCAACACAGCCTCCTCCAACAGGGGGGTTTGGAGTGAGGAGTTCTTCTCAGCTCTGCGAACTGAGCAGCCCCTGCAAGGCCCAACCCCTGGCTTTTCCTCCCGCCTGCCTGTTCCCTTGGCGAGGTGATGATACAGCAGAAACCTGGCTCCCACCGCCTGTTGTTACAGCCAGTGAGCTCAGAGGTTTCTCTTGGCTCCTTGGCCACCTTGTGTAACCAGGGCGAAGGGGTGTGGGGAGCACGAAGGAAGAGAGACAAGATCTGCAGCACTAGGGGGAACAGAGGGGAGCTTAGCTAGGGTTTTACTGGATGCGAAAAACAATTAACAGTTTAGAGTCGTTATGGCTGAGCATGGACAAGGGCTGGGTCAGGCAAAAACGATGACTCTACTGAGCAAGCTGGGAATAGCCTGTGTGGACAAGGACACAAGGAAATCTCGATCCAACAGTGCTTGTGCTCATTCCCTTCTTCTTCCTACTTTACTCATACATGGTATATAGCTCTCCACCTCCAATATTTTGTGTTCATTTAAAGTCAAACTCCTTGAGTAGGTCCTTATTGGGGCATTATGGGTATCTTGAATAATCATTTCAATGCCATCTGTATATGATTTCCTTATAATCACAGGCAGGAATCAAATTGCTTTTCAACATGTAGGCATTTGACTAGACTGAGAAAGATATGCAGCACTTGCTCAGATGGATACCAGCCTTTTGTGACATGTTCGTCTTGTATACAACCATATTGCCTGCCAGAATTTGCCACATTTTTGCTGAACTCAAAATCTTTAGTCCTATTATTGCAGCATCAGTTCACGCTCACTCTTCTTAATAATAGGTTTTAAATTGTAATTTTATGATAGCCCCTTTATGCAAATAATTCAGCAGAAGTATATTTGTATGTTATTCATGCTTGGCTGTTATTAAGCTTCCATTGTCAAACAGACAGAGTAAGTCTTGATGACTGCGCATCTAAAAGAGGAACTATTTCAAAACCCACATAATATTTACTTGTACAAACTCTGCCATCTACACATATTGCTCAGAGTTTAAGCATGCCAAAGAGTATACCAAAAACTTTGGTGCCTAAATCACTGGATGAAATATTTTAAACCTCACTGAAACCCAATGTCTTTCAACAAGATTTCATTTTTTAATATCCTCCATTTTCCCTCTGGAAATTTTGCCTCTTAGATTTTTTCTTTCTCTTTCTGTGTTTTGGCTAGTGACACCATCTGGGATTAATATAGGAAAGCTTCCTGTGACATTCTTTGAAAGCAATTCAATTCTGTAAGGAACCTGGATTTTCACAAGTGGATTTTCTCCCACCATAAGAAATGTTTTCCTTAAACTCTTGAACGGCACTATTTTTTTCATAGATATGGCCCTATTTTATAAGTGTGCATCTAGATTTCAGTGTTCAGGGTTCTCCTTTGGCCCATTGTGAAATTAAAAATCCACCATCAGACCAAGGTCAGCCTCTACATTCAGGTTCTAGCCTCCGAATTTGGAGAACTTGGTTCAGCACCACCTCTCATTACAACCATTTTAACCTATGCTACCTGGAAGTACTCAGCTAGGGCATATATCCGGCAGATCTCAAGCTAAGCTGCACACTAATTTACACTAGCTACCTTCAACAACAGTGAGAATATCTAACATTGGKTTATATTCATCTTAAGAGCCTAGGCATGGTCTGCACTGCAGAGACATGAAGACATCTTTGAGATGACAGAGAAACAGTCTTGGTGCAGCAGGAAACTTGTTGGTATCACACAGCCGTTTTATCAAGCTGTACAGTGCCACAATGAGCAGCAGGATGGGGAAAGGGGCCTGAACACACTGCTCTGCAAGAACCTCGCGTTGGACTGAGTGGCCAGGGAGTGAAAACATGACACACTGGTATAGCCCACAGCCATTTTAGGCCTGAACTTTAAGCTTCACCAAGTAAAACTGTCATCTACTTATGAACACCCATGACCACACAAGTGGGTTTTTCCTCTTGTAAAGCTTTGTTTGCTGGCTGAACTCACCAGCAACTAAARCCTTTGGTTCATCAACTTAGTCCTCATTTAGCCATGAAACAGAAAAGATGGCTTTGGTTGCATGTAAAAATGCAGTAACATTTTTGGTACTCATGTTGCTATTTGGCTTACTTGCCCCGTCTGGAATAACACAAGAGGTTAAATTCAAGATACTCATTTAAATCCTCTAACTTCCCTGTGATTTGGTGTGCACTGAACAATTCAACCTATAGACAGGTTAGCTGAACATAATAGTACCATATAAGCAAACGTTGTTATCCTTGATTGGTACTTATCTGTTTTCCAGGTAAACAAGAAGAACCAGAAGACTAGACAAAAGTGTTTTAAAAATACTCTACCATTATATCATCCAAATACTTCAGAAATTCTTTTATTAACCACTGATTCATTCACTGAGTCCTCAAACTTGTACTCCTTTTCTAGCCACGTCCCCTCGTAATAATTATATACACTATTCTTGCTTGCAGACAGCATATTCAACTGGGTACAAATCAAACAAAAATAAATTCATATACCAGAAAGTCTACACTGAGAGATGACCTTTGTCTCTGGCAGTTCCCTCAGATGTAAGGACTAGGTTTTTGGCTAGTCCACAGGCCCTGTAATTTACAGGCTACTAATTACTGGCCCCTCAGGACAAGGAGACCCTCTCAGAATCATTCTCCATTTATTTTTTCTCAGATGAGACAGTCTGACTTAACTCTAATTTTGTGAAAAAATTCACACAAAATGAAGCTCAGCATTCAAGGCTTCAGGCTAGAATCAGGTTTTGAACCGTATGGAGGCAGACATTTCTACGTAAATCTTGTGAGAAAAGGCTAGTAAAACTTTCAGTTTGGCCAACACATCAGGAACTGAAGCAAGATCTTTAGAGCTAAAGTCCTTAGTCACTATAACTTGAGCTAGAAGCTCAGTTTCCTTGAGCTAGGCCTGTAACAGTGGGTCTCTAGAGACTGAACAGAGATATCTACGATGCATGCTTGGCAGATTACACACAGTCCCGTGCCCTGAAGTGGTGCCAGGATTTGGCCCACATAGAATCCCCTGCTCTGCCCTCAGAGAGAAAAAGAGGTCTCTAATTCAGGAGTGCTAAAAATAAACAAAAAAATTAAATAAAAAGTTTTCCAGGTTGGGACATTTTGTGCTACAGTACCACCCAACTGACTTCATTATTTTTTTCAAACTCCATTTGGCAAAGCAGCCCATTTCCTAACATGGATCAGGCATCCTGCATTACTTCAGAGGGGATGTAAACAAGCCAAGTTTTCCAGATTTGAAAATTAGCTACTGCACACATACACGTAACATTTGCAGAACAATTTCCCAACACGTACATTTGTACTAAGTGTCTTAATGTCCCTACGGTGCAGAGTGATTTACATCTGAGGCATGTGACAGATTCATGTTATCCATCCAAAGAGGCTGTGGTATATGCCATATACCAATTATCAGGCTTGTTTTCTTTTAATTTTCCATATCAAAAAAAATTAAAGAAAATGAATCAGGGAATTAAGAAACTCAATTTGCCAACCTCCCAGATTTTTCATACTGGTTTAAATAAATCAAATCAAGACTATGAAGGGCCAAAACCAGGAATACCTATTGCATTAAAGAACACTGTTCTGAATCTGGAGTGAATAACAAGACACAAGATATTGTGCCTTGACTCAATTCTTTGAATACTAGCTGTAGATGAGTAAGTTTCAAGAAATCAGCACAAATACAGAGCTATCTTCCTGAAAATATATGAAGCACCAACTTCTCTTTTTTTTAGTTTATATAACAGCTGCATATTTACAACTTTGGAAAGACACCACAGCAAGCCAGACTGTTCCTGGCCCTTTACATGGGATAAGCATGGCTGGGAAAAGGGAAGCTACAAAGAGATGGCACCATCATGCATCTTGTTCAAAGGCCAAAGACAACTGCAATCCCTCCACAAACTTCTGCTTGGGAACGTAATTCCAGGGCTCTGCCTATATGGCACGTTCAAAATCTACTTACATGCATGTATATCCAAGCTTTGCATGTTCTCACCAGGAGGAAGCCAGATCTAAACACTCCTGAGTTTTGGGAGAGTCTGGATGAAAGCTGCATGGCCCAGGTCTACTTCTCACTGCAGCCAAGTGCCCAATCCTGATCTCACTGAAAACAACAGCCAAACTCTTGGAGAAGGATCCTGCTCAGAACTGGCCAACTGTCCATCATTTCTCAAACTACATAAGCTCTTATTTTTACTATTTTACCTGACTAGACTCTCCAAAGTATGTTTTTTTCCCACCCTGATCTCACTCAAATGATGTCAGATAGGGGGGTAGGGAGACAAATACAGAAATGTGGTAAATGCCAAGGCTGGAACCGGCAAATCCAAGAAATAAATATAATAAGTAGATACAGTGCCAAGGCTGGATACAGCAGCCGAGGAAAAAGGGAAATATAAAACTTTCTTGGCAAGGGCACATGGATTCATCCAGCTGAAAGAGGCACATTCCAGCCCACACCATTGTAACCAATAATCTATGTCTCCCTTGAGAAAATACAGATGTTTGTAATTTTTTTGATTTTTTTAACTGCTCATATGAAATAACCTTGTTGTCTTGAAAAATTCCTTTAGGACTTGGTATTGCAAATGTTACTTCTGTACAAACTGTAAACTGCTGACTCAAACCAAACACACACAAAATTACATCCAGGACAGTTTCGAAATGCATTCTAATAATAAAAATGTACTTAAAGATTAACTGAGTCTAATGAATTAAAAACACATTCAGGCTAGAAAAGATGCAATTAAAAATAATAATAAAGAAATTGCAATCAGATCTTTTCTTGTCTGCAGTGTCCTCTGCTTTTGCATCATCTATTTCAGAACTCTGTTTGCAGAAATGATATCCATGAAAACTGAAAGAGATTTTAATCCTCTTAYTCCAGTTGAGCTAATACTGCTATAACCTCATTGTCTTTTAATCAGATGTTGCTGATTTACAGGAGTGTAAGTGGTTGAAGAGTACAGTCATCACATTCTTAGAGAGGCTTACTGAATTTGGCAGCAAGCTCTTTGCTGGCAACTCCTATGATCTGGGGCAGAGAAACATTTCAACTGAAAAGGCCTGATTCTTTCCTGCCTTCCACTGTACATTGTTATTTACTTCTGCATATGCATCATGCATATGYGTAGGTCTTCTGATTTTCACCTCTTCTTATGGATGCAAACAGCTGTGCACTCTTGAGCACACTAGTGAAAAAAGCTCAACGTGCAAATACATTTTAGTACACAAGGTTTTAGTCTTCATAATTATTMTTCTTCTACATGGACCAGGGGTCTCTTTTCCATTTTTCCCATTTATTTTTTTGGCCTAAAAGTGCCACAGCTTTAGACTCCTGGCAGAAAGTCAACCTTCAGTTGTTCAACTGGCTCTAGGGAAGATGATGATTTGGAGAGTTTAAAATACCTCTTCACAGAAGGGCCCAAGAGCACAAAAGTCACCACTCAATCTGTCAAGCTCAGAATTCAACCCCAAGGCAGTCACTGGGGAGAAGTGTCCAATCTGCAGCTGCTGTAAATCCTCCTGGCTTTGTTGAACACRGCCAATCTACATTAGTGGAGAATCTGGCCCAAATTTTGAAAAAACTCCAGGATGGACTAAATGTGCTTAYTGATGTGGTTAGTGTTCTTGGAGAAGGAGGAACCTTTCAGTCCTTGGAATTGATAGACATCTGCTGAAGATCAGACCTGAACATCATGATAACACAATCAATTTCTGCATGGACATCTGTACCCAACACTAGGAGCACACACTCCCACAAAGGGGTCTATGCAAGCTCAGCTACAAATGTTGCCAGGGATAACAAATGGATACTAGTCCTTTCTTTGAACAAACCATAAATGTGCTGAGGTGGCAGGGAATTCCCAGTAGCTTATAGACACATTGTATAATACTCCCTTTTACATATTCCATACTCCAGCAAGTATTTCCTTAGCCATAATGAGACAAACTCAGAGGATGCAGGTGAAAAAAGAAGCAATTTTCCACAATGTCCTTCATTATCTTGATACCTCAAGAAGATTCCCCAGTCCTTGAATCTCATAAGTGTTTCATCTTTTCTACCCTGAACACTTCTGCTGACAAGTCCTCAGTGACCTCCTTGGCAAGTGATTCTATTGTCTCATAGACCACAGAGTTAAAATGCTTTTCAAAATGTCTCATTTAAATGCACCTGTGCTTAACTTCAGGATGTGARTCTTTGCGTGCATCACCTATACTTACCTCAGAAACCTCCTCCCCCAGCTTTAGTTTTTTTCCATTCTCAATTATTAATAGTCTGGTCTCCCTCTTAAGTCTTGTAGGAAATTGAAATTGGCCATTTAAGATGCACTATAAAAATAGGATCACTCCTTCCTGCTAAAAGGAAACATGGTTTTATTGTTTTCCAGGATCTGCTGTGTCAGCAGCTCCAAACAGCAATTTTAAAAATGAAGCCTCCAAGGTTGGTTAAAGTCACTTTCTTACTACTGACTAAATATCTRCCAGTAGGTCTGGGTCCAGTTGTCAGTGCCCATTACACACATTTCATGTTGGTTGTGGCAACTGGAAAATGTATGATTTCATTTATAAGGAGTCTTATGAACGGAAATATGGAGAAGTTAGAAAATTCAAGGTAAGCAGTTGAAAGCCTGATGTAAACATTTTGTATTGCCAGAATCCATCCCCTTCCGTTCATTTAATTCTCCAGATCATCCATTGTGGCTAAAAGACTCACTTTTCACACAAGTTGCATGTGTAAGCCTCATGAACTGAGAGAGCTTTTGGGTGTGGAGTTGTATCACATCTTTCCTTCATCTATAAAAGGGGAATCAATGAAGAAGTGATGAGACTGCTTTCCTAATAGTACCTCCCAACATACAGCTCAGACCTGACATAACAGAGATATTTCCTAGGGATTATCAAGAGAAGATAGCCTCACATTCAGAACAGAGAGAGGTGATTCCTCACACAACAGGTACCAAAACCTGCATGACTCCCTGCCAAAGCATGTTTTGTATGCAGAAAGTCTACATGGGCTCAAAGAGAATCATTTACTTGGGTGAAAGATTCATTGGGGGTTAGTAATTAGACAGTCCACAGGAGGTTCATAAAACCTCCTCAGTGAAAACAGTTGGAAGCTGAAAGAGTACCGGGGGGAAATACCAAGTATGTTCCTGATCTTCCCACAGTACTCACTCACTCACCATTAGAGATGGGTTACTGGGCTGGCGGGACCCTTGGTATGTCCTCAACACAGCCATTTTTATGTTTTTATGTCAAGTTAGGATAGATAGGTAGATAGATAGATAGATAGACAGACAGACAGACAGATAGATAGTAAAGAAGAGATGAAATGCAGTGGCTGCATTCTGGATATGTATCATTCTCCTCTTTGGCCCAGCACTGATCTACAACCTAAGCTTCAGGTCTGGGAAGCAAATACCATCCCTGGCAATTTAGTTCCAGAAGCAAGGCTGAGGACTAGACCAAAGATGCACAGCTTTTAAGGAGACATTACAGCCTTGAGGCTCCAACCTTCAGACTAGTGTGTTTCCAGGCAGCAGGATAGGGATAGCATCCACACAACAATTCTGACTTCAAGCCACACCTCTGGGTCTGAACCTGCTCCTTTCTCAAGTTGAACTCCCCATAGGATGGCCTCGAAGCAATATTCTTACCTCCTTTCTCCCCATCCCATTCCTCCGCAGTTTCTTATGAATGCTCTTCTGATGTACTCACATTTATAAGCCATAAGATGCTTCATTTTATGATGCAACTCCTCAGGACAAGGCAAGAAAAATAAGGGAGAGAGTGAACAGGCATTTCAGAAACCAGTCACTTCTACCCTTGCAACAAGCAGATATGATAGCTTTTCTAGCCAAAGCAGCAAACACTTGCCCATTCCTCACCTCTAACACGCTCAAACCCTTTTGTTAATCCACAGGCCTACTTCATGCATCCTGCTCCAAGAGCATCATTATCAAGAGGAAGGGAGGCAAGCTTTCACTGTCATTAAACCATTTTTCAATGTTAAACTCGGCCAGGTTTAGCTGGAGAAGCCCTGCTTGCCTGAAACCCCAGACCATAGAATGATTTCTCTCTATACCCACAAGGGTTTAAAACAAAAACTTACTCCCCCACAGATTTTCTACAAAGGCCCTATCCTGACCAAGGGAAGAGCTCTGGGGCCAGGAAAAGCAAGCTCTGCTCCTATCAGCCTCAGCTAACAAATCCAGCCAGAAAGAAAATCTTTCTAACTCACCATCTGGCTTTCAGCTAGCCCATCCAGGCCTGGGAAGAACAAAGTGCCTTTATTAGCCTTGTCCGAGATGGCCTTTCTTTTATTTCACATTCCTTCAGGAGAATACTAAGGGGTTGGTGTTCCCAGCATAGCTTCTGGACCTCACAGACCCTCTCACACCCCTTCCTCTGCACAAGAGGCCCCTGGGTGCTCTCCCCTGCTCTGCCAGTAGAGCATTGAGGTGACAGACAGAAAATTGCAAACGTACTAGTTTGTACCAAGAATCTGTGYGAGAACAGGCCATGGAAGTCTTTACTGGTTCCAGTTTCCTCCCAGTCTGACAGAGCAGTCATTTTCAAACAGGGGAGACAAAGTTACCAGGGTATCACCACAGAGGGGAACTGCTCCAGATTCAGCATGGAAACACAGCAGAAGTTTCATTTCCTTCTGGCTCCCTTGCTCAAGAGGAGCTGGGAAACCCTCTTTCAGAAACCAGAACAACAAAGTCAGGGAACATCTGCACTAGCAGGTTAATAAGCTTTGTTGGCAGCCTGTGCTGGATGTACTTTCTTCAGGTTTCCTGCACTGAGGGGTTTTAGAAGACCAGTTCTTCAAACAGCGAAAGTCTCAGAGGCTGTCAGGGCAGCCTCCCCATGTAAGCTAACTCCCATTTGCCTTAAGGCCCTCTGTCACTTCAAGCCTGGTAGCACTTTATGGTCTTAATGGCTCTGTAGTTTTGGACAGTTCACTGAGGGAATAAGGATCCAACCTAAAGTCCACTGAAGTTGGTTAAAAGCCTCTTCAAAGGACTTTGAACCAAGTCCTTAGTCAGTACTGATTGAAGGTGGGCAAAATCATGCTATGCTAGTGTACCACTGTGGAGCCCTCTCCACTTCCTTCCTTCATKGATTTAACACTTTCAAGACCACAATTCAAGAACAAAAATGAAATAAAATGCTACAAAAAAAAGTCTAAGGTACTTAGGGAACCAGCTGGTATTAAATAAATTAGAATATGTTCCTTCAAAGGTCAATGCAGAGTACTTGAGACTATGCTGGTATAAATCAAATAACTTTACGTAAAACAATGATGGTTTCTCAATGTACTGGAAACTCAGACATTTAACAAACAAGGGTGGTTCTCTTTTATAAGTAACTGGATGGTTATTAGGACCAGTTTTTTTCATTAGCAATGGATTCAAGGTACACAGTTTAGATCCAAACAATTCCAAAATTCAGGGAGCTTGGATCTAGAATTTGAGTACAGCTCAATTTCCTCTTTTTATTTCCTTATATTTTTGTCCATCTTTAAGCATGACCAGGGCCAGAATAACTATTTCCAGGACCCAGTTCAAGAGGGAGCCTTCAAGCTGCTAAGAAAGGGGTTTGTTATTAAATTACCTCCTCACCTTCCAATTCTCCTGCAGGATGAAATCTGGGCAGCTGTTAGCAGTTTCTTCAGTGTCCTGATTTGCAAAGTTACAAGATGAACACCATGTAGTTTGTACACAACCACTATATCTGAATCCTTGTCAGATACAGTTCTTATCCAGGACTGTTAGCCATCAAAGACTAGAGATTTTCCTTTCTCAGTATGAGGAAACTTGTTTTTGTTTTTACAATCTATTGCATCAAAAAGCCTGGCCAGCAATTGTAAAAACTTAACTCTCCGAGGATGGTAAAAATTGTCTACTTATTATTTTATAACTATCTGAAAATTTTGGATCAAAATGCCTAGAGTCCACTGTCCACATTTCATTCTGGCTGACAAAGCTGGCAGATGATCCAGCACCAAGAACAGAAGAATAGGAAATGATTTGGAAATATGCTAAATCTGGAAGACAAGCCTTTGAAACCGCAAAGTCGCTCAATTAAGTAGTCCCTCCAAGTATCCATGAGGGATTCAGGTTAGGAGAAACAAAACAAAAAGCCACCTCATTTGGGACTTTCACTCTGAGCTGAACTGAATCCAGGATAGGGAGTTGTCCTCATCCTGAGGGTGCCTTAGGAAGATTGGATTTGTAAGAACAAAGGGGAGGAGGAAAGCCAAATATACAAAAGTTCTGCTATACATGGAGAGAGGACTAGGGGATATAATCTTACTGTTTTAAATTGCCTCCTGTTTATAGCCTTGCACCTTCGGATCAAGACCTCAAAACCACTGGCAATTACCATCTACAAAGAATTTCCCATTGAGCACATCCCACAGCAATCTACTGCAGGTAAAGGAAAGAGGTGCAGTGGGGATATCTCTTGGAGCTGAACAAACCTACTCAAATATCACTGAGTCTTGATTAGCAAAGCCCTTGAACATACACTGGAGTTGAGGGAGGGATGAGGTCTCCTTTTCCTCCCCTCTTCCTCATTAGTCACAGTGGCACTCAGAGCAAAAATATTAAAACAGGGTCAGGCCAGGTACGAGGGAGGGGAACCCTAGGGGCCATAGCTCATCCCTGAGCCCTTTCGCACCATTAGCACTGCCAATCTTTGTCACAAGATATAGCAGCAGCTATGTGGTTTTTCACAGCTCACAGTGCAGCTGCAGCTACCACCAGCCAGGCCACTTGTCTTAGCAAGTTGTACAGATGCCCATTGCAGCTCAAGAGCAACACTGAGAACAAGCCCGCAACCTGCCTTGGGGACTCTTCTCTTCTTTGTTCAGTGGACAGATTTCTCAAGTGGTTTTGTTTTGTTGTTCCCCTTTAATCTAATGTTGCCCACATATCAGCACTCTCAAAGCCATCTCTTTCAACACCCTCCATCCAGGCTCACTACCTCTGCAGTGCCCACAGGAAGCACATGACTCAAACCAGATTTTACAGTATTTGTTTGGCTCCAAATGAGTTCTACCTCTGCTCTCCATTTTGCTTCGTTCAGATAACAGGGACAGCATCTTGTGAAGTGCCCTTCACTAACAAGAAGCGATATAATTAATAATCCCGGATCTCCATCTCAGTCCCAGAGACCAAGATGGGCTGCACAAGTTAGAAACTAGGCATTCACACACATACGCACCCATACACACGCTGCCATTTCATTTAAARAAACATTTATGCTTCTTTAAGTGATTTAAGCACAGCTTCATTTCCAACATCTTATTAAATGAATCCAGTTTGTTCCTGAGTTACAGAAAACTGAAAGAAACTGGGAATCTAATAAGTCTCAACTGGAAATAACACTGAAGTTCTATCCTTAACTTCTTCTCATACCTCAGACTCCTATAGTAATAATCAAAGCACAGGTAACTGCTATTTTTCATAGGATTAACAGATTTTTTTTATTAAGAAAAACAAAAATAACCTCGTTTCAGAATCTAATTGGCTGGTGTCTCCCCATGACAAAGTAAAAACACATTCGTGATATGACATTTATTTATCTTCAAACTGAAGATTTACAAGCAGTGCCATGGAATATGGATCTCATTGAGCAGGGTGGAAAACAACCTGACTATCTCTTGGAAAGAATCATTTTATTACAATTACAGATTTTCAGAATGGCCTGAAATCTGACGATTTCCGAGCAAAAGGACACTGAAGCATTTCCCTCTTCAGGGAATTAGCTTTTGTTTAGGGACATTCCAGGAAAACAGCCTGAACAGATATATTCTGTTCGCTGTAGCTTTTTTGCAGAATCCGTTCCGAATTCCATTAATTAAGTGAGGGGGGCCCCAAGAGTGAGCCTATTTCACTTGAGATGAGCAGCACACCAGAAGACATGGAGCCAAGAGCTCCATGATGGAGCTCCTAATGCTCAAGGAATTCGTATACAGCTCCATTTTGCACCTTTCGTATCCACCAAATTTCACTACCGCATGAAACAAAGATTTTTTCCCTTTACAAAGACAAAGCTCACTTCTTGCTCTATTTTTACTTCCTCCTCATCCATGTTGAGGCAGCCATCTCAGTGCCACATTTGTTACACCCATCGTAGGAACTTTCCTCCAGCTGCAATACTTGCTTCTCGAAGGTTGTCCTCAAGAGAGATTGAACCATGCCTCAGACCTATTTTAGACCAAGTAACCCTCCCAGACAACGTGCCAAACTTTCTTCACCTTGCCATGGTCCTACTACTTTTAGACGGTACCTAGGGGCTGCTGCATCCACCATTCTTGAACACATTAGCACTGTGGACTCATAGGTGTGGTACCCATAAGGCCTTTGGCCCTGGGACAAGCAAGAAGAATAAGCTGTCTCAAAAACRGACTTTTCCTTAGACAGAAGCATCGAGCCTTTCTCCCAAGGGTACAGAGCACTCAAATCAATGGATAAAAACATTAAAAACACAAAACACTTGGTTGCACTCTTTTTTGATTTCTCTTTTCAATCTAGGCAAAACAGCTTTGTCAGGACCACAACTAAGAAGTTTCTCCTTCCCTGCTATTTAACACAGTTAATACATATAAGCAACGATGCTCCTTATCTGATCTATTATTTTGCCTTTCCTTCCTGTTTCTTTCGAACTCTAAGCACACAGTAGGCAGTTACAAACTCATAGAAGCATACCACACRTTCAGAAAGGAAAACAATAACCAACCAATAAAGGGATACCTGTACTTTTGTTTTTGCACAAATCATGTTACACTATCTTTCAAAAATTCTGTTATCTTGCTCAGAAMGTGGCAGTGAGCTATCCTGAACTTATCATTTGCTGATTTATCATATCTGCTCAAGAAGATCAGAAGCAAGTCTGAAAACACCAGGGCATCCCAGATTCATACTTGCCCTAGGCCATGTTTCATTTAACGCGATGGTGGTTTCTTTTTGATTGGACAGTACAATGGGCTCTCTGTACAGCCAATACGCTCTGTTTTTCTGGAGATAGATATGTCTCCAATAACTAAAAAAAAAAAAAAAAAGCAACAGCTGAAATCCAGATGACTTGAGCGCTTTGCTAACAAAGAAAGATTGTTGGAGACTAAATGAGACAGAACCTTCCTAGAAAGAGCTACAGACAGTACTACATATTCAGATGCTAGATTAGGATTCAGATAAGGATTTTTGCATAGGTCATAAATCAAACTTTGCAGTGGAAACAGTTTGTAAAAGAGCAGAGCAGATGTGGAACAACTGCCTAAGTGTACTTTTATGCCCCCTTTAATACAAGAGGTTTCTGCTTTAAGGACTAGAGTGAAATTTGGAGTTATTCTTAGGACTGTGCCAGTTTTATGAAATGTCATGAACAGGAAGGTGGGGGATAACAGTTTAGATTTTCCCTTTCCTTTTGGATGCARTCATTGCTCAGTCACAGTCTGCAGCTTCAATCACCACTTTGTTCTGGGCAATCCAGGCAAGTTCTGTCAATGCAAGTCTTCCTAATTTTCTTCTCTTTAACATCATTATCAACTTCCCACCTATCCAGACTGGCCAAGGCCTTTAAATTCCAGTGAGCTACATCTCCAAGGCTCTGACACAGCATTCACCAGAGTTTCTCAGTACTAAGTCTCACCTCCCACCTGTTGCCTCATGGACATCCCATGGCCAGTCAGTCCCAAAACTCTAAACCAAATTAGCAAAATAAGGTGGGTAAGAAAAGAAAAGAAAAGAAAAGAAAAGAAAAGAAAAGAAAAGAAAAGAAAAGAAAAAGAAAAGAAAAGAAAAGAAAAGAAAAAGACTTTCAATCCATCTCATCAGCAACCTTGTGTACTGGGTGGCCAAGCGTTTGTACTAGCACAGCTGGGGTGGGGCATGGGAGGTCATGCCTTTGGGCAGCAGACAGCAGCATTATGGTCAGTGAACAAGCAGCTAGAAGTAGTAGGAGAAAAAACTTAAGCCAACTTCAYGGCCAAAGCCAAAGTTTTGGGTCACTCCAATCTAGCACAGACCACCTACTTCATCTGTCCAGAGCAGTGCTGGGCCAAGGGCAAAGCAAGAGCAGAACCTTCCCTTGGCACTCTTCTGAGGTAAGAAGGGCAAAACAATAATCAGCAAACAGCAGAAGCTGTCGCTTACACACTGTGCCATGTGGAGAGAGGGCTGAAAGGTGACAGCTTTAAAATGCTCCAAAAGGCCCAGCAGCTCCCTGCTCAGCATCTCATGTTCCCAGCAGGGAGAGGGGAAGCCTTTGCATGGGGAAAGAGGGCTGGGTTCATGTTGTGAGATTTCTGCAGATAAGGAACAGGAGGGGARCCACACTGACACCCAGGCATGAGTGGTTCAGGAGGCACTGCATGAGCTGGCCCCACACATTCACCATAGCTTTCAGCAAGGACTATCAGCAAAAGTCTGTGGGGTGCTGAGGAATGGCTGTGTGACTCAGTGGTGATTGGCACTGCCCTATGCAACCAGTTTCTGGTACAGGATCAAGCCTGGTCTGCTGTTCACACGCATGGCTTTATCAGAAGAGGTTCTTTTCACTTGTCATGATGAGTTGCAAATGAACTGTGAACTACWAAAGAGCTTCAGAGCTACTATCAGGGTGCTGCTAGCATTTCAGCAGGTTGAGAGCCACATCTAATAACAATAAGAAATAATAATAATAATAATAAAACCTTTGAAATCTCTAAGGATCACTTCATTGTATCAGAGCTTTCATGGTTGGGAGGAAAGGAACAGAAGCATTTTCAGGCTGRGAACTAAGGTCTGCTAGGAGGTGGTAATGTTATTTACAAAATCAGAGAGCTGGGATGCTGGAGGTGCCATCACTACAGAGTACACAAATAAAACTCACTGTCAGTCAACTCTGCCCCTCACAGCACAAGCTCATCATCAGGGATTGAAAGCAGAGATAGCTCCAGTTTTCCAGACCAGCTAGCCAGATCACCAGATCCCTCGCAATATGTGAYCTGGCACCCTGTGGCTGCACTGTCTCAAAGGGATGAGAGACTGGCAGCTTCCTTCTGTGCCAGTGACAGAGACCCTGCATGTCTAGTCATGTGAGAAGGGTATGTGTCTGACCTGGAACAGACACAGACACCTAAAAGATCACGCACAGGAGAGGCACGTGCCTAGCATTTGCTGGTAACGTAACAGGAGGCTGCAATCTGAGGCTGCAATGAGGAAACATGCATGGGCCTTCCCTAGCAAGTATATTTCTTGCCAGTCCTGGTATAAAACCTAAAGCTAAAAGAGCTAATCAGGCTTCCTCAGACAAGAGGAGCCTTCGACCGCAGAACCAAGAGTTCCCAGTTAGCAAATTGCCATGGTGTTTCTCAGAGATCAGTACCCAAATAAAGATGCAGACTTTTTTTTTTTTTTTTTTTTAATAGGAACAAAGTTTAACTATGCAAACCCACCACTACTGTCTGAACATTAAAACCTCAGTCTCCCAAGTATCAGGCCTCTATCATGGTACAGAAAGAAAATCTCCCTTAGCTCTAGGAGTCCCAAGGTCTCCTCTCTGGGCTTCCAGACTCAAGAGGGCATGTTCATCCCACACATTCAGCAGGGCGCCTTTCCAGCCACCAGTGGCAGGGGCAGGCACTTGGCCAGTCCCTGCAAGTAATGCCTTCCAATTTCCTTCCTGCTGCACTGGCCATGGAAAACACAAGCTTCCCAGATATGTTTACTAATAAATAGTTATATAACATCAAAAATGTTATGTTGAGATGGCAAAGATACTTGTGTGAATTTAACTTGGTTGCCTTGTGCATATACTGCAGGAGTTGGTTTTCTATCGTGTGGTCCCACACAGCCCTTTCCCCTGTGTGTAGGGGGTGTATGGAACCCAGCACCGTTTGGACACCCCATGTTTTAGGGCCTTCCCCCAAGAGCTTCCTTCCACTGGAAGCCACTCGCACACCCCAGAAGTGAGCCTGCACCCCTTCTCCCTGGACTACATCAGTTAGTAGCAGAGTCTGAGCATATTTGTCCTTGCCTGCTGACCTCTTGATAGAAGCCCCTTCACTCCCCGCTTCTGCTAACAACCCATGGCCCCTGCTGAGAGACAGGGTTTATTAGCACAGGCTCAGTCCTGTTGTAACACAGCAATGTGTCATTAAGCCAGCTCATGACACAGGCACAGCTCGCTCATGACTTCCAGCCAAAGATCTTCTGGACATAGTCTCCATTTGCTGCCCATACAAAAATTAGTTCCTCTGGACTTGCCTGGGGCTGTAACTGCCAGYCCAACACCAGTGCCTTGAACTGACCAACTCATGAAGTGAGGAACACACCACTAGAGGCTATCTAAGCGTGGATTGTGATTTAAGATGATTGCTGTTTACTTGAAACAAACTTGAACCTCATATCAGAAACAGTAAATGTGGTTGTAAAAAACTGGTTAAAAGTAACGCACTTTAAGACTAATGCACAAAGCTTTGAAAATCCACCACTGGAGCCACTACAGCACATGAGTTTGCTAGAGCTTCAACTTTATCTTCTCTAAATAGCCACATACTATGGCTGCAACATTTCTGTGGAAACAAATACATCTTTATTTTAGTTACTGGAGCTCTCTCAAAAATGCGTCTATAAATCCTTTGGGAGCGGGGAGGAGTCACAATGGAAAGACTGATGGATCTGCAACACTACAGCGGCTCACATGGTTGAAGTGCCATAATTGTTCCTTTGTGGCCACAGCGTTAGCTGTGTGTCACCGAGCCTTAAATACACATTTTGAACTGTCATATCCAGTATACTGGACCCTGGTGGATAGTTAAAGACAAAGGAGGAAAAAAACGAGAGCAGCATGGAAATAGGATGGGCAAAGAGTTACTTTTTAAACAAGAAAATAGGAGCTGTTGTTGAATATAGTGCCTGATGCCTAGTATATTCTGCTGGTCTTGAGAAGATAAAGAATTTAGTAACACAGAGCCTGTGTTGGTTTACTTAGTTAAACATTCTGAATGCAGAACTGACAGTATTTGGAGGCTCTCCCCACTTCTTTTGTGTTCAAGACCAGAATACTCTCTGGCAATGCAATTTCCAGCTGACCTATCCCAAGGCCAAATGGAAACAATAGGGAAAGATTAATGGCCTAGGAAACTTTAAAGAGAACAATAGCATGATCTTGGGATGAAGTAGAACACATAAAACATAGTAATCTTGGGGGACAAAAAAAAAAAAATCTGCAAACTGAAACCTTTTCCATGGCTTATTTAGCAAAGAGAATAAGAGGAAAACGTGTCTGCTTGTTTTGATTCAAAATTTGCTGGCTATAAACAATAATTCTGAAATAATCTGAGTCAATATTATTTTTCTTAAAACATGACACAAGGTCTAGAAGCCAAGTTCTCCCCTGGATGAGACCAATACCAGTGTGATCAAGAGCAGAATTAGTGTTGTATTTGGCACCTGGTGAGACTCACCCATGAGACACAGGGACATGGGATTGTATATGGAACTTCATGAATGAACAGTTTTGATCTGCAAACAGCAATGGGGTGTTCCAAGAGGAAACGTGATTTTATTATCAGTACAGAATTACTCTGTAGTAAATAAATCATTTGTATTGTAACTGAAATATTACTCTATCATACATCAAGGATGCCTGTGACCTTCTCACTTTTCATTTTTTCTGGCATTCTGGTCTTTTTTCCAGCTTGTTATATATATCTCCAAGGATCTATGAACTAGCAGTTAGAGGTAAAAACCCCCAAACTGTAATATCCGAATAAAAAGGCATCCACGCTACATAGCAATCCATCCAAAACCCAGTGACTCATAGAACATGAAAGCTCTTTGACCAATCAGCTTACATCTCTCAGTCTGTCCTCCACTGATTTCCCCCCAAATCAGTCTTCCCAAGTGTCTGAAGAAATKTAACTTTTGCAGAAGGCAACTAAAATTCAAGCCCAGGGCTACCCAAGAAAGCAAACATTTTTCAGAAGTTGGCAAGCACTTCCATGAGCTCTGGAACAAATCAAGTGCAGCTTTCTATAGCATTGCATCTTGCTGGTGGATCATCTGGTATCTAAAGTAGGATAAGCTCCCACTGAAGGTCTTCCCGTGTTTAGGGCATTTGTGACATGTATCTTCTCTGGTATCTCCAATCTTCTCACATGACTTCTGACACTTTTTCAGAGGTGCCAGACTTCCCTTTATCTTAACTGCTTGCTTTTCTGAAACACATAGGAAGACAATGAACTACCACTTGTGTCCAGTGTAGCTGAAACCAACCAAAGATATTAGGGTAGGAGTACGAAGTCTGACACACAAAGTAAACGTCTAAGTCATGTTGCTTCAGAAGCCTAGGTTAAAAACATTGCTTTGGAGATTGTACGTAAGGTTCCTCAGCAGGGACACCTTGGCTTATACTAAATGTGTAATAAGGAGAGAAAGCTTTTAAAGTATTTCTAAATTAAAATTGGAAATACTCCTGGAAAACTCTGAAATCAGAACAGCTTTTGACGTTCTGGTGTTATGTGCTCTGCATTCCTTGCCACTGAATGCATTAAATGAGGATAAAGACATGGATAAGAGGAAGAGATCCCCAGTAGAGAAAAATTTGGACCAGATGCCAATATCCAGCTGTTGAGGCCTCCTTAAAGCAATAGAAATCCAGACTTAAATGGGCACTGCATTCCCTTTGTCTGCAGCATAGAAATCACCCACCCAGATGGCTTGTCTCTTCCAAGTCCACTAGATTGTTTCAGCTTTATCTAGACAAAGAATAAGTCAATTTACCATTAACTAGGTGCTGGAAAGATACCAGGTTTATTCTTGCACTGTACCTGATGGGTTTGTATAAAGAACTTCAAGGGTTTTATTCACTTTCCTCCTGGCCTTGTATCTATGCTAAGAGACTCAGACTGGCTCTCTCTCAGTAATGCCTTCAAAGAGTTAGTGAGTTAGGCAGACAAATTACCTTTAAGAACTCCCTAAGAGCAATGAATTCCCAAACACAGCTCCATCCACTTCTGCCACTGACTACAGGTGTCCTGGTGAGCCCTTTGCAGTCAACATATATCTTCTGTTAAGTGATTTTGATAAGAGGAGCACAGGCATTTTTATGTTCATTTATTCCTAGGAGAAATCACATGTTCTGGCATCATCAGTGACATATCTGCTTTACCCAGCTGACTGGGATTTAGGAAGTTTAGAGGATTTCAGAAGTATCCACACTGCATTTGCTATTATTTTGATGACCCACTTCCTATCATCAGGCAAAGATGTAATGTGAATCAAAACACAGGAACTCACTATGCATCATAAATAGATGATGTGGTTCTAGTGTTGTCTTTACTGTTTTTCACCCATTCCTCCTTCACACACAAGGTAAAGGCAGTGATAGTTCCCTTCAACCATCCCCAAGCATTTCCATATGCAGTCAAACACTATATGCAAGTTGAAAAAAAATGCAAACAAGCGCAGGAAAACTAATCCAGCTTGTCAGAGGCACACAAACAAAATTATCATGGGCAGCTACAGAACATCTTGAATGCTTAAACATTCTTTTATGTTGGTATGTACTGTATATAACAGACAACTGTTTAAGGAAGTGATCTGTCCTCTGAAGAATGAAAGAATAGAGCTGGAGACAGAAGCAAAGGAAATAGCAGAGATGTTAGACATTTATCTTGCATCTGCCTGCACAGCCAAAGGGAGAGACTGTTAACCTACATTAGACATCAGCTGTGCAGCCAGGCTGTAGGAATAGGGATGGGGAAAGAATCTATTCACCATCTGAAACTGATGCTCCAGGCTACAGTATTTCAATTTACTAATACTTGAATCAGTTGCACAGCATGGATGAACAAACACAGCCCTCCTCCTGCTCTGAGGAACATTTAGGGTAAAGCAATACAAAAGGAACAGTTTTAAAGGATGGTCAATACTCCCATCATAGCACAACCCTTAGATTCACAGACCTCGTGCATTCACCTCTGTCAAAGCTCCAAAGAGACRAAAGTTGGTTCATTCTCCTGTGCTACCTTAAAACAGGTGCTTTGTAAAAATCTCGCTGCAGCCATCTTGTCTTTTTAGGAAGAAAACATAAGTAAAACTGTTCCACAGGGTATTGTGGCCTAACCTTACAGTCAACCCAGAGTAAGAAGACGTACAGCTCCCAAGAAGCTTAAGAGAACAGGAGTAATGAAACAGTTGTTGTTTCTTCTATTTCTTTCTTGTTTCTCATTTGCGTCTAAGTCACAGGGATGGAGACTCTTCTTGGAATGATTTATGCTTTTCATACATCTCACCAAACATTCTTGCAAAGGAACTGGGGTAGAGAAAGAAAGAAACACTTGGGTTCTTTTGACTCCCAAATCCCTGTCAAGTCTGTGTGTGCCTACTTCATTAGCTTGGTATGTATTAGAAAAGTAGCACCTCCTGCCAGTCCTGCCTCTGAGCAGCAGCAACCAAGGAGGGGGCTGTAAGCCCCTGACAATCCAGCCTTGGGCACTGGCTGTCCATTTAGGGCCTGATGCAAGTGATAGAATAAAGAAGCTGAGTAACAGCAGAGAAGACAGACAGATCACTCTGTGGTCGGGCAGAAAGAGACAACAATGGGTTAGGCAGACACAAGACAACACTGGATCCACAAAAGTTGCCATCAATACACTGGATGCCTGCTGAAGTAGGAGTTAGCACTGACTTCTCTTTGCAGGCTTTTGGCTTTGAGGGTGGAGTTGCGACTGTCAGATGGATGCTTGTTCAGTGCATGTTATAATAGGAGAGAGAAGCTGGCAGGGAAAGTGATGAAGGTGGAAACAGGAATCCTTCTGCATTGTGTGGGAAGGTCAGCTTGACATCCACACTTGAGATGAATTTAACCAGTTGGATGCAGAGCCAAGAGACCACACTGGGTGGAGTGCTAAGTATATAAACTCAACCTGTTGACAAATACCTTGCCTGATCTGGGAAATATTCTAAGGTGCAGAATGTTCCTATCCCCATCTTCAGCTCTGCTCAGAAGGGCCTCTATTCAGCCAGCGAGTGACGAAGAGAAGGGCACGCCTTGTAATGCTGGGCTTGAGCAGGCACGAGGCATCATCAACATACAGTTCTTATATGAGGAGGCTTGTTTTCAAACAGTACAATGTGGTTACCTCCACATACTTGGCATGAGACAGGACTGGAATTGAAGGCGTTTGGTGGTTTTGGAGAAACACACAAGGCCTTATTTCACCAAATACTTTTTTTTTTTTAATAGCACACTTTTTTCCTTTTGGGGATGTTATGTCTGGAATGTACGGACTCCATGAGTTTGTTTTCTTCTCTTTTCTATTCCCTTGGATTTTCACCCTCAGCTGCTTTCTCCATCAGAAGACTTTGCAGAACTTTCTTTGTGTGTGCCTTGCTTCCTATGTAAGTAAATGGTGCCCTGCTTAGCAGAGATGCATGCTCCCTCCAATGCCCTTACACGCATTTAAAAGAATTAAACTCGTTTATCCTCTAACCTTTTCTCACTGCACTCATTTCCTGTTCGGCACACTTACACATTTGCATCAGAGAATCAGCTCATCCATGCTGGAACTGGATCTGTGTATGTGCGAATAAATAACACTTAAGTTCAATGAAGATAAGACAGTTGGCTAGAGAGTTCTGCCTCTTCCAATCTATTTTAGCACAAAAAGCAGAAATAAAGGGACATTCAGTAAATTGAATATCCTGGCTGCTTTGGTATGTGTGTTCCCTCCTCATTTGCTTTATAGTGCTTTGGCTTACTACTCCCTGTCATGTGAACAGTACCGAAGAAAGCCAGATCCTTTTTACTTGGAAATTGCTGATGTATGTACCCGAGTGTTGATCCAACTGTCTTTACGGCCCAAGAGCAACATGTTTATCTTCCCCCCCCCGCCCCCAAGTTTTTTAATTTTTAATAGGCTAGATCTACACAAAGCCCTAGCGTTTATAAATGCCTTCACTCCAGCTTCCTTTTCTGAAGCTGCCATGCAGTTTGAATACATTCCCAGGCCAACTGTTTCCACATCCAAGCATCCCACCCTATTCTTACATTTATACCACTTGCCCTGCTTATTGTAAGTTTCTCCTGGCTGATTTCCYAGACTATCCTTTGCCTCTGGCAAGAAAATTGCACAAGCCTAAAATACTGTCACCACAGACCCTAGCTACAATATATGCT
Source organism: Apteryx rowi (assembly GCF_003343035.1). Lineage (NCBI taxonomy): Eukaryota > Metazoa > Chordata > Aves > Apterygiformes > Apterygidae > Apteryx > Apteryx rowi. The sequence continues at coordinate 3,074,960 of NW_020451038.1, read as the reverse complement.
GCTCTCAGTATACCCCGGGGGCTAGAAGCCTGTGAGAGAGAAGTGCTAGTACCCAAAGAGTCAATTCTTTGATGTTCCAGAAATCACATGGTTTAAAAACATGCTCCAAGGTTTTGGGTTTTGAACTTTTTCCTCCAGGTTTAACAAAAAACACCCTACCACACAACACTTTTTACCAACCAAATAAGAGAAATAGCAAGCAGAGGTAGAAGGGGCTGGTCTTTTGTCAACACGAAAAGTCAGACTTCTACAGAAAGTGGATTTTTTCCACCATTTACTTTTAGTTCAATACCTAGTTTTCTGCTGAAAAGAAATGCAAATGGAAAAAATTAAGCTGATGTCTTAAACTGTTTAATCCATTTAGGCCACGCTTTCCTTAACTGTGTCCTTACTACACTAACAGAGGATGAATGTTACCAGCCAAATGCCAGTCAATGACACAGCAGAGACTAAAACCTCAGGTCAATGACCTTTCATGGGTTCTATGACAAACTTTCAGTTTTCTTTCCAAAATTAGAGGGTGGGGATGCTGATAGAGAGCACAGGCATGATAGCAGACAGCATTTGAGAGCTTGGAGTTTCAGCTCCTCGTGGAAGCAACACATGTCAACAGTCATTTGCCTCTGTGCAAGGAGACAGCCACCAGTTCCTGCTCCTGTTGGATCTCACCAGAATCTGGGACCTGCCTCAACTCCCAGCCCTGCTCCAGCCCCTCTGCTTCTACTCACCATCTGCCCACTGCCATCTTTAACATAGTCTCATTGCTAAGCACTCACTGATGTAGATCCTCTGCCATTTCCTTGTGTGCAATTGCACAGCATCCTTCACATAGTAGAAGGTTTCTTAGAGTAAGATTACTATTTCTTCCAATTTGCATGCGTTTCTCATGTTTAGGTCAGGGTATTCCGTGCCATGTTGTAGACCTTGGTGATACCAAGTATTAGCATAAAGAAAAAAGTTTCTATAGTTCCCCCCCCCCCAATGCATTATCAAGGGCAGATTCTGTTCTACTGTCTTCACTTGCAGTTTTTGTTTCTTGTGCATATGGTGGGGAGGGAAACGCAGGGCATATCTCATGGTAAACATGTATCCCTGGCACTAAGGGAAACTTGAGGGCAGTCCCACAAGGGTTGTTTGTGTGAGCTTGGGCCTGGAGGCAACCAAATGTAGGCGCAATTGCAAGGACAACAGACAAGGCATGGTAGAACTTCCACGGTCCAAGCATCTGCTTTCCCTGTGTCACAGCCCTAGAAATCCATAGTGGTGGCTGCAGAGGAAGGCATAAGACACCTAGAGCAAGTGGGCACTGATGGCAGACAAGAAAGGGTGGCTTCTTGCAGAACAGCAGTTAGCATCCTCAGGCCTGGGTCTCTACTTCTGTCTCAGCTCCATGTATTCCTCACATTTCTCTCATTGCAGGAACAGTCTGACTCTGGGCCAAGGATCTCAGATCCTTGTTTGAATCCTGGACCTTCAGACACAGTGGCTCTTCTGCTATCCCCCCCTTTGTCTGCTGTATTTATTCAATTGTACTGAGTCAATACGTAACACAAGGGGTTTCAGCTGAAGGCCTCTGCTGCCAGCAGGAGCCTAGGGCTGACTGATACCTGCCTCAGAACAGACCCACAGAGATCAGCACAACCAGGCCCCAAATGTAATCAATCCATGATAAATAATGGAAGTGAGAAAAACTACAGACTCACTTCACCATCCTATACATGCATAGTTATCTTCTCTGAGAAATCATCCTGAAGAGAGGTATCTCACTCCCCACCATATAGTTAGGCCAGTGGCAGTCCTGTAGGTTTCACCAGTTCATGAGTTCTTGAACCTTCTGTCCTAAATAGCTTTCTAAACTAGTATTACTGAATTTTATCTCCCCATCTTCAGCCTTACAAGGCCCTCAAGAGCTGACCTTCCTCCTGCTAGGCTACAAAAGGAAAGTGCGCCTTCCACAGAAGAAAAACTGCTAGCTTAGAGCTCCTGGTGATCAAAGTTTGGGTTGGTGTCACTACACTCATGTGGATGACTAACTGCTCTCTACATCTCTCATCCTGTTATAATCTCATAAAACAGTCCTCCATGTTAGCTCACTCACACACAGATGCACACTATAGTAAAATAAACTGCTTTCYTTTAATATCAAAAGGAGAGTTTAATTGCATTGAAAGAAGTGCTTTGCTTCAGCAGAAATCTCTGCTTTTGAAATTAAAAAAGAGGAACTTATTCAAACAGAAGAGTAAACAAAGAACAGTGATTGCTGTACTGCTCAGCAGCAAAGACTGATCAAACGTGATTGTGCTCTGTCAAGGAGGATATTGACTATAACTGCTTGCTGCTCACTTTGACAAAATTAAAGAGGTTGGATTCTACTCTCAATTACACCACCAGTTTGTTGAATCACTTCAAATCTGTTCTGCTGTTACAGGACAGAACACAGCACACCCTGAGGCTGTACTTCTTCCCCTCCCCAGTTCAGTTTTTCTCACCTATTTCATGGCTGAATCTCCACTGCTGACGTTTAACAAGTATTGAATGAAAAAGGCAATTCTTCAAATGTACACTCAGGAAAATCTTAAGAAACTAATAAAGTATTCAGTAAGTCAGAAGCACAAGTTTTGTGGCATGTAAGAAAAGTAAGTTTTATCTGAAGCTTAGGAGAGGAAAAATACAAAACAATACCATAGGTTGGTAGAAACTCAAAAAACAGTTTTATGTTAATACCCAAATCCAAAATTGCAAGTTACCCTATGGAGCCTAGCATCACTGCCTGGGCTGAATGAAGCACAAATGAAGGAAAAAAATACAACTAAAAAACCCAACTCTCACACAAAACCAAACAACTCTTATTCTGATTTTACTCATCCACATGAACACCACAGCTGAGGAGAGYATTTCAACAATCTGTGTAATTTTGTCTTTCCTGTGTTCTTCTACTTTGGATATTATGTGTCATCTCTGTTTGCACAATAGCCAAGTGCCTGATCTGGCTTTCTTTGCCAGCCCTACAGCTCATAAATCAGAGAGCATAGCTCATAAATCACGTGCCACTGAATATTGAATCAAACTGAAACACCCAGGCAGAGACTCCACGTGGTAGGAACTGTAAGCCTTGGAGGGGRCTGGGGGCAGGTGGGGTATTGCTTACATGGGGACAGGTGCAAGCRTGGGCATCCATGGCAATAAGCCCCCCCAGTAGGGTGCCCCAGCCCAGCTGTCTGCAGGGTGGCTGGAGCTGACCTGGCCTGCCCCTTCAAGCCCTCTGGACCCTAGAGAACCCAGGGCCAAAGCTCTTTCCATGTGCGGGAACTGGCCAATGTGACTTTTCCGCATATATTTCGAGTGAGATGAAAGGAATCTGGAAAACATTCAGACAATGGCTGTAGCTAACAACCTCATGCTTTCACTGACTCGAAGGTTTCTTTTAAATTTCYTCTAAGCCCAAGCTTATGCGGAGGCAACAAGCCAGCGAACACCCCAGTTCTGCTCAGCAAGGCACTCCAGAAACAGACATATCCTCCCAAAACTGTACTGGGATCCTGAACCACAGCTGCTCACAACATCCAGCCAGCCAGCCAGGCTGCTCCTATGAGCACATCCCAGTCCAGTTCAGCCAGGATGAGCCAGATCAACTTAAACACTAGGTCTTTGCAACCCCTTCTCTTTCCATTCCCTCTGCAAAGCATAAGGGAGCACCTACACAGAAGTTCTGCCACAGCTTGAAAGCACCATACTCCTTGCAACTACAAAAGCCATACACAAGGAACATCAGGAATGGGCCTCAGCACCCAGCCCGCATCCCTTCTCACAACTCTTTGCAGCAATACATCTCTGGATGGACATGGGGCGGGGAACATGCTTGTGCTTTGGGGAAGAGCAAGTCTGGAATGACTCAGTGTTGTTTTTGGCTGTTTTTAGAGACATGGGGAGGAGAAGCTACAAACATCCCCAGCAAGCCGAGAAAGTTCTCACCGTAGGTCTTTCTCAGAGCCTGATCTCTGTTTTCCTGAGCCCATGCAGTGTTGAAATCTACGGGAGTAGGTCTCTTAGCAGGTCCTAGATGATACAGTATTGCAGGAAAATAAAAATAAAGCTGGAGGCAGGAACACCAGAATGTTGCAGTCCCACTTTCTCCACAAAAAACATTTACCAGGTAATGGGCTCTACCATTCCTATGCATGTTCAGTGCCATTCATGCACACACCCTCTCTCCTACTTGTGCATCCATCCAATGTTGTCAGAGAGCCAGGCAACTACCTCAGTGTATCATGGTAATAACTACTGCTATCACTGCCACCTTGGCCCTCTCTGGATTTCAGCTTAAGCTCAAGGGAAATTTTACAGACAGGGAAGATGTAAGTGCTGAGTAGTACTCAGATGTGCACACACTCCCACAGTGCTGCTGGGAATAGAGCCCATATGCCCCAAATCTTCTAATGCCCTGCTCAAATTGCTCTGAGACATAAGGGAGAAAATTAGAAACACCACACTATGCGGTAAAACATGCCAAATTCCCAGCTGGTGGAGCCCCACTGAAACTTGGGGAGTTATGCAACAGCGGAACAGGCCCCAAACTGAATATAAATAATATTTCTGTAACTGAAGGCAAGATTCTGTTCCCAGTAATGTTTAATGCTAACCATGAGCCAGAAAAAAAAAAATCCGCATTTGCATGCGATTCCTTTCCCCCCCCCC
>NW_020451038.1:3053423-3070235 GCF_003343035.1 Apteryx rowi | reverse complement strand
AAGAGTTTGGAGCCATGGACTTGGTTCGGTTCTGAACTCCCATTAGGGAAGTGCTAACGTATCTCACAGGCTGCCAACAGAGGTAATACTGAAATGCATATGCAGCCCACAGAAGGATAATTTCCCACAGTATGGGAATTAGGCTGAGGTAGAGGAATGACTCTACTAGGAAAAGAAGTTCTGTTGCAGCTGTCAGAGTTATATATACGAGCAGGCTTGTGGTTAATCAGTATTTTATTTTGGGTTTGAAACTGCTGGGACTTTGAGGAGTTTTTTTGGTTTTTTGTTTTTTGGGTTTCCTTGTTTTTTTAAAAAAAAGGTTTATTTCTTTTCAGAGCCTGAATCAAGCTCCGCTCTGCACCCATCTGTCAGTTACGCAAGGGACTCATTTGGAGCCTACGATGGCTTTCGTTATTGGAAACACAGACCTTCCTTCCACTGAGGCAGGCTTGAAAACAAGAGGTCAGTTGCCTCAGGATGCACAGAGACAAGAGTGCTTCATCCAAGAGATTTCAGAGCTAAAATTTGGAGGCACCAAGCCCAGCTCCTGTTAGACACTCAAAGGTAAGAAAAAGCACCAGAAACCCCTTCCGATTTAACCCCATAATTAAAAAGTCAGGCAATGGCAATCTTTGGCTCTGTCTGATCACAAGGTCTTCCTCAAAGGGTAGCCAGCTGTGGAGAAAATGCATAGCACAGCCTCACTAAAAGTTGATGCCATAGCTGCAGTCTTCCAGCCTCTCTGGCAACTCCAGGAAGCACCAAGCTACCTAAAGGCCTCTTAAAGCTCCTTCAGGACATGGCAACTGAGCTCATCTGGGCCCTGTCCTGTCTGACAGACATCTCCTGGAAAGCAGTGTGTCCCACTGACAGAGCTTTCCTTTAGTAAGCACAACACCTCCATCATCTCCTTCAGCTTCTCTCTCATAACCTCCAGAGGGCTCAGGCCTCCCAGGGGCTTGTTCTACATTAAGTCTGAAGTTTGTGGGACATCACGCAGCAGGAACTGCATGGATGAAGGCAACACCATGGCCAAGACACAGGGAATAGTCTTATTCATGCAAGTTCTGTCCAACTAAGGTGCCAAGAAGTTTTACCCTCCACACATTGGGCATGCAGAAGGTGAGTCAGTTGCTCACTAGCGTCTTTGTAGGACTAGCCCCTAGCACTGCAAGGCTTGATGTCAAGCTCAAAGCCCAGCTCTGTGTCTATTTCCTGCTTAGTAACATCAGTGGGAGTTTTGGAAGCCAGAAAAAAAAAAAAAAAAAAAAAAAAAAAAAAAGCACTCTTTTTCCCCAAACCTCAGCATGTTGTATACAATGAGCACAGAGATCTGTGACAAGCTGCTGGAGGATTACACATTTGGATTTTCCCCATCTTACATATAGAGACCTCATTTATAACACATCTAGTCACTGAAACAAGATCGATCATTTCCTGATGGCATGTTACTTAAACTGAGCTGAAGGTGTTCTGGTGGATTAGGATCAAATGAAAACTATGTTTTAGCCACAATCTGTTCATGATACGCTCCTGAAGTCGCATTTGGGCAGAACAAAGCCTACAGGTTACAGTGGGAGAACTGCAGTTTCTCAAACACAAGTAAGACCCTTCTAACTCTAGAAATCAAGACACAGTACCCACAAGTACCACTACTATTTATTTCATTATTTCCCTATAAGTAGCACCAACTATCATCACATTTTCAAGTCTATAATATGCACTGCAGGTAATCCACTCTGCTTTAAAACAGACCAACTGTTTTTCAAGTACTAGTACTAGACCCACATCTCAAAATAATCCCCATGAAAAAAAGGAACAGATGGAAGGATAGATTGGAGGAAGGTGGCTTCCGGAATAGATTGGTGAGGGTAGGAGGATCAGAACAAGGGAGCTAATGKGAGTGAAAAACTTGGAGTAAATTCCTCCCTGTAATACTCACACATGCCTGTATCTGCCCTGCTACTTAGTCTCCACGCCTTGCTTTAAAGGGATGATCTACAGGCTATACCTAAGCAAATTTGGAGTGCACAGTATTATCCTAAGGTGAGTGCTGCGTAAACACTTCTGGACGCAAAAAACAGCTTCCCCCCACACCCTCCTGCCCTTACCTTGCCTTTCTTAAATTTTACCATTTTATCTACTTGCTAGTGAGAAAGAACACACAAGAGTAGCAATAGTACACTGCTGCTCCCACAACAGCATGCTGAAAATGACATGCTTGTAAACAGCTCCATCAAGCAGGGGACAATAATGCAATCTGGCAAAGAGATTCTTAGAAGCCAAGTTATACAGAGAAATTWTTGTTAAAATCACATTAATCAAAACCAGTTAGGAAAAGATGAGAGGAAGACTCTGGCAGAACATGTCTGGGATGTTACCAATTAAACTTGTTTTTCTTCCTAAAAGGCAATAGCATTCTTTTTAATTAGCCTCTGTCATTGTAATTCTAACAATAACCCACAGCACAATTACTATTTGAGCTACTTGAAAACTTAAAGCATGCACCCAGTTTCTTTTAACAACTCCTCAGCGGATAACCAATGGGGCTGGGTAGGGAGGAATAAATGATTTACTTTTCTACTTCTAAAGCTAAGTTATATGAGAAGATTTATTCCTTAACAAAAGCAGCTCATATGCTGAGAAGTCCCTCTGGGAATAGTCTAAAGTTATCTCCAATAAATGAATCAACTAGGTAAGAGCCAGAAGTAAGCAGAAAGATGTTTCTTCCCATATGTAGCCTGAATGTTCTCTGTGGAGCAAAGCATTGGTATCTATGAACCACCACAGAGCTCTGCACACACTATAGCACTACATGATCTCACACCAGGGAAAAGTCTGCCTTCACACATTCGCTTCCAACAATGCTGTGGTCAGCACTACCGGTGCTCTAGTGCACACTGGGATTTTACACAGGGCAGTGACTGCAGAGACCTAATAGCAGAACAGAGGCTTCAGGATGCCTCTTTCAGGTGAGAATCTTGTTTTCCTTTCAGCGTTAATCACGCTGCTGGCCCATACTGAAATAGCAACTGCATGATCTCACATCTCAGAGTTCTTCCCAGGCAAAGTAGAATTACAGAGTCAGAGAGACTAAGCATGGGGTTCAACTACTCCAGCTTCAAGCATTAAAAATAAATAAATAAATAAATAAATAAATCCAGTCTTCTAGACATCCACAATAGTCAAAGGGAGATTGGTTGAATGAACTGCCCTGCAAAGATGCTTGAAGACGGCTGTGACATCAAAGAGTCTATGAAAAGTACCTGGGTTGAAGGTACTTCACTCTAGAGATGCTTTTTGAGAGTCTGGTTATGCAGGTCATTCATACCCCCTCTATAAACAAGACACCTAACTGGGTCTTTGAAACCAGGAAAAATGGACACCACTCTGGCTGCCCTCAGCTAGGAAGAGTTACAGCCATGAGAGAAGCTTAACCATCCATCAAGTAAAGCTAAACACAGTTCAGAAAGGAGAAGTGGGTTTAGAAAACCACACAGCTCATAATACTCAGAGCTATTAACTACCAAGAACTGCAGCTCTCATCACTGTCACTAACATCAGTGCCACGGCATTGTAAAGAGACTGTTCTCACTGGCATAGCTCCTATTCTTATCAAAGCCATTGGCACTGAAGAAGTTAATGCCTGTAAATTGCAATGCTAACCCCTAGCTCTGCTAATCCTTTGGCATTATTACACTTTCCAACAGGAATGCTTGACTGAAATGACATTAGACAACTTAGTGACATCAGTGAAAGTCCGACCTATAAAAACTCTTAAAAAAAAAAAAAAAGCAGAGAAACTGCATTTTTCAGGTTCTCTAGACTAATGCACTCTGGGTCACATTCTCCTGTTTTCTCTACTGATGCAAGTTCATAACTAAAAGTACAAGTCTTTGGACCTTCCAGCCTCACCAGAAATATCTGTGATGAAAAAGGTTCATTAATGAAGTTGCATCTTCTCTCACTGAAGATGTACTAGATTTCAGTCTTCATAGTTTCATACTGCACCAGCAAGGATACATCTCTATTCGTACTCACCGTGGGGTCAACTATAGAAAACAGTAAAGAATTAGGGAGGACAGGAAAGGTGTCAGTTCACTAAAGTGGTGCCACACGTCACAGGAGAAATTCAGTTCACAGATAGCAATGAAATCTGCTCCAGAGCCACACATTAAAACAATTGCATATTAAAGTTGTGAAATATACCTGTTTCTGTCGATAAACACTTTCATGCCCTGATCCTGGCCTGCACTCTGTGCCAAGATATCTAGAGTAGGAAAAAAAAAATCTGCAATATTTTCAAGTTTCTCCTTTTCCATGGAAACAGATTATTACTGAAATGGTTAGAGCTCTACATAATCTCTACTAGAAAGCAATGCATAGCAAGAAGGCATAGCTGCTTTTTAGCTTTTTCAGTGCTTTTCCTGCAGCCACCCAAACAAATAGATAGTTTCCCCTTAGACAACGTGATCCTCTGAAAACCATTAAAGACTTAAGAAAGGCTTTTATGACGATCTCTACTAAAAATGTTCACGGTGGTGGCCTTTTCCCTGAATATGTGAATTAGCCAAATCCCATCTGGCCACTCTTAACTTCCTTCTATTGCTATAGAAGAACAAGATACATGCAATGAGATCATGAGTCAGGAGATCTGAAATGACAAAGATTATTTTTGCATAGACAAACTCCCTCCAACTGCTGAGGTGTCCCTTCCCCCACAAACACAGTGCAAGATACCAGTAAAACAAATACTACAGGATATACCAAAGTACATAGGAGGACTAAGAGAAGGATTCAACGTTTATATGAACAATGAGAAAACACCCACAATGGCATTAAGTAGGATATAAGAGATTTTAACCCTCAGGCTCCAGGATGCAAGCCAAATATTAACTGACAGGAACATAGAAGAAAATTTTTCTAGGTAATGATACCATATAACTGTCTAAAAGGATTTTACACCTTGCTCTGAAGCATCTGCTAGGGTATAGCTCATGATGGAGAACCTGACTTGACCAACTGTTCCCAAAAGATGGGAGAATTCTTATTTTGCCTTACAAAGGAGCAACATATTAATTGTAAGGCTATAACAACCATGCTTGACAGCTTCACATATTACCGTCATGTGCAGTTTCCATTAGACGTTAATAGGTATTTTAGAAGTGTCTCAGCTCTTTTACAGAATATAACCTTAAAATAGCCCAGCATAACACTTGTGGTATGCTGGCAAGCACTATGTGTTGACAGTCAAAGACCACTGCTGGCAAAAATAGGATACCTGTTGTCAGTATTCTATCAAACATGATCATTTTAACATTGGAAGAGTTTGGAATGCCTCCATGGAAACCTGTTTGATGCCAAATTTGCATCCCAGCAAACCAGTAACTATAACTGCTGTAAATTTTTGAAGTGTCATCATTGACTAATTTGGAGCAGACAAAAAAATTTAGATAGGCTTATGGGTAAAACAGTGCATGTCAACTTGGAATATTTACTTATAAAATGATGTATGATAAAAATAGCACTTGAAAGACACCCAAATGTTGCAAATAAGTATTTTTAGAGAAATCCCCAGTGAATGAATGAAAGGGAATGACCATAAGTGCATGGTGAAGTCAGTCAGAAGGAAGTTAAAAAAAATCTACGTTGGAGATTGAAGTCGGTCTCAGAGCTCCTGCTACTAATCTGAGAACTGATAAACAACCAGCAGGAATGGAAGGGTCAGAATTCCACTAGCTGGGCGAGTCCTACCCTTTTGTGGTCTCCTAGAGTGCGTTCTTCTTTCTATTTTTCTGGAAACAAGTGCCATGACTTTTGCTTTACGAGTCAGCATGATGGTAGCTTGAGAACGACTTCAAACTAACCCAAAGAAAATGAATCTGTGAGATGCTCTGGAGAACAGTCAACCTTGGCAGCAGCATCCTGTGTCAGTTACTGCAGTGAGAGGGCATCTGGAGGAATGTAGCTTAGCCAGAGCAGGAATACTCTGGACACCACACTTTCTATTTCAAGGAGTCCCAGAGACAGCACTGTCTATTTATAAGGCTACCCAGTAAGAGATGCCCTCTGATGCCAGCATCAAGAGAACTTGCTCTTTCCAGTATGAGTCTCACTGGAAATTCACATATGGAGTTGCTTCCAGAAAGAGCCTGGGGGGCAAAACAGCTGTGATTCAACAGCAGTGATTACAAAATTTTTCATCACCGGTGTCAGCATGATCTATCAATTATGCAGTACTGCCCAAGAAGACTGCCAACAATTCCTTCTACATTAGCTTGGTTTATGAGTTTGACCAATATAAGTCTGGGTCTTACAARAAAGATTTTCTACTGCAGACAGGAGAGTAGGCATCAAACTCTGGGGGTGCTGCCCTTTCCTAAATTTCCTTCAAGTGCTCCCTTCTCCAGCAAATAAGAGCTGTTCCAAACACAGCTAGGGAACTATAAGTCAAGTTATGCCTTTTTTTTTTTCTTCTTCTTTTTCTTTCTTTCTTTTTTTTTTTTTTTTTTTAAGAAAGAACACTTCTGTATTAAACTGAAGTAATAATATAATCTCTCTCCAGGATGCTCCATCAGACGCCATGGCTAAGATGAACTGTCCTGCTCTGAGCATCCCATTACAATCCACTGGCATAAAGAGGAAACAAAGCTCACTTAGATCACCCTGTAACAAAAGTCTCTTCTTCATGCTCAGGAAAATGAGGTGGAGCACTGGATCCACATTCATCTAACACAAGGCTCGTATTGGACTAAAGATGCACTGAGGTACTCTTGAGAATTAGTCCTTTAATATAAGGGATCTCTTACAAAGCAAGAAGTTTCTGAGAATGCATAGAAAGGGGAGCAATGAAAAAAAACAACCTTCCCTATTCATGTTCCCAACAAAGCAAGGGCCATGCCCATGCCCTTGGTATAGTACTTAATATCTAATGGGAAGGACTGCACTGTGTAGTAGAAGCAGCTATGCTTCCTGCAGGTACTGGATGTCACAGGGTAACACTCCTACCACTAGCCTGAACAGGTGCGCTGTGGATAACATAGGGCTCCCAAAAGCTGGCTCAGCTAGATGGGTGTAACCCAGAAATGACTTCACTCATCTCCACATGTACATTGGCACAAAGCTAAAATCAGAGCCTTGGAAAGGGCTCAAGAGAAAACACTGAGCAGAAGGGTAAGACAGACCCATAACACAACAGAAACACAGGCATCCAGCACAGAATAGAAACAAAAGGAAATTACTTTTCCATGCTTTCATCTCCTTTGTTATTTTTTACTTCAGTAGCACCTTAAGGCTCTAGCAGAGATCAAGGTCTCATTGTGCTGAGCACTATACACATGCAGGGTGAAACCCAGTCTCCAATGAACTAGAGTTTTGTTACTCATGCCAGCAGAAGAAGGATTTCTCTCAGAGAAAGAGGCCATCCCTACCCTGAGGTATTTATCTAAATAAACAAAAGCAGTAAAAAGGGGGGGGGGGCGCACAGCTGGGGAGAAACAGGAAGAGAAGGCAACACTCAGATGAAGTTCAAAATTCATAGAGCAGAAGAGAACTAAAACTCCACACATTGCTTCATGTGCTACAGTCCATCACAGTATAACAGCAAACTCTGCTAGGCTACATGATAATAGCTACAAATATCATGTGGACAGAAGGGAAAAAAAATTTCCCACAAGTTGCAAAAACAATGTAATCTACCCTCGCATAATATAACCACAACTCCCCTGTGCTGGTGAAGATATTATTAAAGGGGGACTGTTACGGTTTCCTGATTTGGACACTTGCATATTCACTCCCTCCCTTTTAAAAATAATGGGCAAGGTGGGAAGTATGGAGGGTAACTTTAGCACTGTAGGAACACGTGAACTCTCCAGTTGGAGTCTGACATCCTCTGGGCAATGCAGGGAACAGCTACAAGACAAGCTGCATGCGGCCCTACCAATGTTCTTCAACTCTGCAGTTGAAGAGCTGTCTGTAGAGGTCAGATCAGCCTCTAAAATTACATTTAGTCATTGACTTCTGTACATACACAAAGCCAATGACTACCAAAAAAATGTATGGGGTCTTGACACAGCAATCACCAAAGGGTAGCAACGTTCATTTAGTAATGGCAAACAAAGTATTGAATCCATAAGATCCGGGGTCAATTCCATCTCCACTGCAGGCTTCCCCGAACTATCTTTGACCTCACTTCCTTCTTTTTAAGTGCCAAGTTCAATAATGCCTGAAAGACATCTAAAGAACAGGGGCCATGGACCTCAGCAAAATTCAGAGGCATCTAGTCTTCCCCTGTCTAGGATACTGGTAGATGTTGAGCTCTCAGTGCTGTTAAACATGTTTTACACATGGTAAGTTGCTAGACAGTCAACAGCATTGTCCTAGTCTAAGTCACCACCACCACCACCCCAAGAATGATTTTTGCCTCACAGCAACACTAAGCTGCTACGAGTATGCGTCATTCAGACATGCAAAAGGTACTGAGGGATGCTCAGACAGCTCTCACTTCTTGGCTACTGTCCAGAGGTATTGAATTCAGATCCTCTACAGCTCAAGATGATTTGTATAATCTGTGCTAAACACCTACACAAAAAAATAATGACAATTCTTTCTTAAGGGTTGGATGCAGCAATGGCAAACACCAGTAGCTCATCTCTGCAAATCAGCATTTCCCAAGTAACGCTCTCAGCAAGGGTGTGCAGTAGTTTATTGTTTTTTACGGTTTGTTTTGACAATGAAGGTCCTCATCTAGTGAGATTCTGCACCTGCCTAACAGGCTTGTGATTCTGCATGGTCTCAGTGGAGGTTCCTGTTTAAGTACCTGGCTATTGTCACAGCAGAACAGCAGCTCCTACTTCTCAGCAAAGTGAGTGGCCGATATGGTTGGATCAGACAGGAGAAGGGTGAGAAAGGTCCTAAACACATCTTGCAGGTCATTCAGATAGAGGGAAGTCTCTTCCTCACATTGCTACTCAACTAAACTGTGTCCTCAGCCACAAGCATGCACTGGAAAACAGCTGTAACAAAAGCTATGACCCTTTTCCACCCCAGCCTGAGAGTTAGGTCTTACATGGCTGGTGGCTCCGATTCTCCCCCATCCAACCCACCTGCCACTCTAAGTTGCAGGAATTAACTCCCCACAATGGTTATGAGCAGCCTGCAGTAATACAGTGTCATCATCTCCTATGAATTAAATTACATCAGTACCTGGGTGCCTCTATTCATCTCATAAGCTAGGATACTGGTAGGATCATAGCAGTTTTGTGATGAGGAATAGCTCTCTGCTTGTATGCCCACTGCATCACACACTGGTAAGAAGAGACCCTGGGTACCACAAATATTTTAAGCTAAGGTCAATCAACCACTTGTACAGTCCCAGCTACTGGTGCTAAAACATACCTAACACCACATACAGACACACACAAGCCTAAACCAATTAGAAAACCAAGTTACATTCTTGTTTGTTAGTTTGCCTTTAAGTTCAATGTCATCTTTGTGAGGCATTAGTTTTGCTGGAGGCCTCCAATGTTTTATAATTAACATTCTTTAACTATTCCATGCCCAGTCAGCAGTAACTAACTAGCAAGTTTTCCACCACAAACACACACAGCCAGTCTGCTACGAATTCTGTACTGCACCACTTGTCTGTGTTTCCTTCATTTGTCTTGCTTATTTTGGGGGATCTGTCATATTGCATGCTCAAAAACAAGGCAGGCTCAGCATCGAGAAAAAAAAATACACCACTGTTTAGTTTGGATAAGCAAGATCACCACGATTTCCATGCACTTGCATGTGTATCCATGATCCCAAAGTAAAGTGTCTCTTGGTCTAAGAGCCTGGAATATAAACACTATCACAGCTGTTATTTGGGTGAAAGGAAAGTAAGAGCAGAAGGATATGGGGAAAAAAACATTGTTTTATCTTGTGCAGGTGTCATTCTCAAACACCTGACCTGATCCTGGTTTCACTTACATCCGTGAAAGTCTGCAGCAATAGGGTTTTAAGTCTAAAGCAATGCAAGCATGAGATCAGAATCTGGGTTACAGGATTATACTTGTGTGAAACTGCAAGTTAGGTCAGTCTAGACATGGAGATGCTATTTTAGCCTCAGGTTCACCTGGAGACCTTTATAAATTAAACAGCATCCCCTAACTTTGTAATTAGGGACTCTGTCTGTGCACATGAATTTCCCCCCTCCACTGGCTACCTCCCTCTACAGGGTTTTGTGGTGCCCTTAAACTTCAGCTAGAAAGCAGTTCCCTACCTGCTGACTTTAGCTCAACAGCAGCTTGCAGATGAAGTGACATTTTCTGAACTGCATGACTGAGGCAAAGTAACAACTTGCTCTGCCAGAATCACTCCAGATCTATCCCAGGGTAATTGCAATCAAAGTTTGTTACCAGTCCTGTAGGTTATGTAAATAGCCAGAGTAAACAATAGGTCTGCAGCAAACTGGCAAGCAACATAGCTGTGCTCTGACACCACACACAAAGCCTGAGCATGCCTGAAGCAGCACAAGGGGGACACAGAGTAATGACCAAGATGGACACAGATTGATGACTAACATAGAAGAAGCTCAAGCTACATCTACATTGACTCTAGGGCATCAGGACCAAAGAATGGATTCAAGTACACTGTACTCCCAAATACAGTGCTAGATATCTGCACTGATGCCTATAAATGCTTTCAATTCTCCTGGCACACCCATTAGGATCCACAGTAGCCATCCCAACTGCAGCCACCAAGTCCCATCTGCCACCATAAAAGTCAGGACTCTCCAAGAAAGGACCCATGATGTTGCAAGAGGGAGGCACGCAGACCAGTTCTGACCAAATATCAGGAAGACGAATGTGTGGTTCTGCAGTATAGGGTCTGCTATAGCAGAGTGCCTATAGACCCTATGGTGACTCCTCACTGCATGGAACACCCTGAAGACATGACTGACAGTCACAGGCACGACAAAGGGAGCTGGGTGACTACAACTATAGTGCTTGCCAACTAGAAAAATCATCACGTGGAAATGAATAGATGGCAATAAGGAAACTGAAGCCTAAAAAAACCCCCAAAACTCTAAAGCTTATTTAAAAACTGTGGGATATAAATGGAAAGACATGGGAGACAATTTTACACTACTTTTATGCCAATGTAATTCAATCATTACTGCTCCCTTTGAGCAAAAGCTTGGTTATGAATACACTAGAACTATCATTAGACATTTGTTATGTAACAGTGACCTTTCCAGTGAATAAGATGACTTAACCAGTAACACCACACTGCTTCCTCCTCTGTAGTCTCCTTTTTGGACACAATTGGCTGTTGACATTATCCTTTCAATTTCCATGTACAGCAGACCCTATACTATAGAACCACAGGAATATGTGTTCTAAAGGACTTAAGTATTAGAAGACTGCAGGATCTTGTATTTGTGGCATGGGAGGGAAAGAAAGAAAGGTTTCAGTGACATCCAATACTGCATTTTTTGGATGTATTATGAAGCACATACCTCTTGATCCATTTATTTCAGACATTCTTTGTTCATATTCTTTACACACAAGGCCAAACTATGGTCCGGGTTACACTTGTTGCTTTGGATTTATGCAAGTCTGCTGAGGTACAGTTATTGTAACCAAAAGTAGGATTCATTTCAAGATGCACTGCTTTGCTTAAGTACAAACTGCTCTTAAGTATTTCCAATAAAGCATATGCTCTGTTCCATGTGAACAGTTACATATATGTAAAACCAAGTGGAAACATTGAAGACTACCTCCCTAATGTAACAAAGCATAAGGATGTTCAGTAAGAGGGCCAGTCAAATCTCAATGTTTCCCATAAACTAGAGAACAGATGCTGAAAGGAGCAGGAGTATGTACGATGATCTGTGACATTTATTTATAGTTTTATCTCCTGGCAATCTTCACATAGGGCTGGAGTGCAGAGAACTCCTAGAAGCATCACCACCCACTTGATTTCCAACCAAAGAATTATTAAACAGTTCACTCTTCTGTTCTCTACGCTTGCTTCTCTTCCCAATTCTCCTGCCAGCTTCGCCTGCACAAGGAATCGTCAGATGAGCCCTGAACTTTCCCTTGAGCCCATTCCACTGCCATGTTTTGTCAGAGTTAACCACATTGCCACCTCTTTGACATCCGGACCTCAACCCAGCCTCAGGGTATCTCTGACTCTTCCTTCCTATGTACACATCACATCTTTGTCCTTTTTCTTCCATATTCTTGAAGTTCAGTCCTGCCTTTTTTTCTGTCCCAAAGAAGTGACAGTCAACCTTGCCTTGTCTGCCTAAGCCTCTCTCCAGCTATTCGACATTAACTGTCAGCTATTCTACAGTTGGGTTCACACTATCTTTTTTTAACCTGCTCCCTTGGCTGAAACCTTTCATTGACATTGCAGCTTCTGATCCACACCACTGGATTCATCAAGTCTGGCCTGTGTTCATCTCCTTATCTCTAAGATTATGGGGTACAAAAAAAGGAAACTATATTTTGGATTATGCATTTAATATGTGCATTATTTTCTCCCTCCCAGTGAAGTTCTCTAGTAGTCTTGGACTGTAAGCTCTTCAGAAAAAAGGTCAACTTACCTAAGCGTTTGCTGTGGTTGATATAGAATGCCACAGTGAACTTGGTTGACCTCTGTGGCTGATGCAGAAGTACAATGTCATTATTATCCTTTTCATGAAAAGGACATTCCAATCAGGGTAACCTCTCTAAGATCCTAGACTTATCCTTGAAGAACTCAATCTCTTTTTAGCAGAGTATCTTTAATCTCAAGTAAGGAATTCAAGGACACTCAGAATGCCTCTGATGGGAAGTACCACCAACTTTTTCTTATTCCACACCGGTTTTACACTTGACCAGGACAGTCCTTGATTAATTTACTAGTATAAATAAAGCTAAAGGACATTAAGGCCTGATTTACTTCTCACATAGAGGACTCTTCTTTAACTGTGAGGAGCACTGGCACGGAAAGGCCCACATTCATACTATTTGATTCATTTATCTTTTGAAACAGATTGGCCACACCTATGCAGAGTGGCCCCAAACACTGCTAGGTCCTGAACCAAACCCAGGAATTGTTTAAGAGTGTGCTAGCTGGCCAAGACCATGCCAGAGACAATACTAATAATATAATGGTACAGATGATTGAGTTCCCATCTTTGAGAACATCTATAACGTGCTTTAACCTACCAGCATAAGCGTAAGGACTTCACTGATTTTTCTCCTGCTACCATTGTACAAGTACCCATGCAAAATAGAGGGAGAATCTCCCCTCTGGGCTAACAGCTTACACACATGCACGCAAATGCGCACTGTTCATGAAAACAGTGCCTATGTCTGTATACATATGTATACATATGTACATATATATACACAWATATACACATATGTACATACACATAAGACTTAGTATACTAATATTATATATTCTATTATATATGGCATATAATACATAATATGCATATTATTGTATTACATGTATTATAGATTCTGTATCTTATAAAGCCAGCACCATAAGAGCTACAGACTCATTCATYGTATTTGACAAGTTCATGTATAAATACTGTATTTCAAACATAAAACCATTTAAAAACATAAAACTAAAAGCTGTACATGTCTAAGAATACTGCTGGAAGACTAAAGCTAATAACTACACAGAAGTGTACACTGTCTAGTGATGTATTAATCTGTGGTCTATAATAAGGCAGCCCCTGAGTGTTTAGGAACAGCTTTCTCATCTTGCGTAGGCTCAACTGATACAGGTGGATGCACTGATGTTGAGGTCACTTTTTTGCACTTCTGTGCAAAAGGTAATAAGAATAGAAATAACCATACAAACGTACAGTATGTAGAAAGCCTTGGAACACCATATGCCCTACATCAGATAGATCCTCAGTGACCAAAAATGTATATCCTATAAAGTATTCCCAAGCTACTTGTTTAGGACAGGCCTCTTRAAAGCTCTTGCATTAAACAAAACCCTACTCCCCCCTGCCCAATGCCACCACCAAACTTAATACCAACAGTCAAATCCTGAAGGACAGAAAAAAGCTTAGTTTGTCAGACTGGTGAAAATCTGGAGCAGCTCAGCAGAGGCCAGTTTAACTGAGATCAGAATTTGGCCCAGGCTCAACAAACGGAGCCAAATTCATTACCACACTCTTTCCCTACATGTCTGCATATTAGAGAGCACGTTTCTGGGTTGTTTGGTTTTTTTGTTGTTGTTTCTTTTTTTAAGGGCACATTTCAGCCAGTCTAAAAGTACATTCTGTAATTGTGACAAAAATGCCAACTGACGTAAAGAAGCTCCACAGATTTAATAATATTTTGCTTGGAAATGGGTGTAGAAACRCATGCATTTTCTAACCCAGTGTGCCTTGGCTATGAGTTGTAGGAAACACCTTTTTGACAGAAAAAAATGTAGACTTTTCTTCCACATAGAAAGCCTCAGGAAAGTATCTCAGCAATGACAATTGTTTTGTCAGTTTGGACATATCCTTTAGTGTCTGGATGAAGACAGTTTCATCACAATAGACAAATGGAAAGCAGACAGAAAAGAGATGAGAAGACTTTTGGCACACTATCAATCCAGTGCGAAAACTCTGTGGATTTTCTGCCATCTCATATTGTTATCAGTTAAGTATTCTGCTAGGTCCCAGCCTCCTGAGTGTCAAAGCACTGAATGAAATAAMAAAAGTAGGTATCTGTCTGCCTCTGTGGTCTTCTCTCAACAGCACAAGTTAAAAGCTTGCCAAATTCTGTCCCCGTATGCACAGGCTTTTCATGAGTCAGTCTTGGTCCGTAGTCAGAAAGGGATGTCATCYGAACACGGGCTGTAACAAACCCAGGCACAGCTCTGGATCTGAATGGAGCAAGAGGAAGGGGCCATACTCACACAGCTGTGTCTGCACCAGATGGAGGGCATGAAGCAATGGTGGAAGGGGAAGAATGTCTTCATCCCTTACCATTACACATCGCTGTGCACACTGTCACAATAAGATTTTGTCTACRCTTTTGAGCACTGAGACACAGCTATACCAGACAGTTATTTTTGATTCAGACAGCAGCAACTAAAACCAGAATCCAGCTCTGAGCCACCATACAGTTTCTCAGCAGCAACAGCATCATTCAATTTGCCTCTCCAAGAATAAGATAAATCACTTATTTCATTTTCTTACATGGTGCAGCAAATCCTGTTGGCCTCATCCATCCCCTCCAGAGATTTCATCTGAGATAGCATTCTGGGGAACCTTTAGAAGAATCAGATTTATGGTCAGTCTCTCCTCTACTCTGCTCCTTCAGTTTTTCCCATCACCTCAAGTTCTCATCATCTTTTTGGGTAAGGGGCCTACACTCTCAAGACATTCAGATACCCTCTCACGGATACTACCCTGTAATAGCTCTAGACAGCTCCCTTGCTCCTCTCCACCTTTTCCCATGCATCTTCACATSCCTTTCCTCCCACTGTTCATGCTTTCCCCGTCAGCACCTCCTATAGTTTGAGCCTGCTAAATTGCCAGAGGGGGAAAGAAGAAGCATCTAGGTCTGCCCAAGGACGGATTGGCACCTAGGCCAGAGCACTGTAGAGCACAGGCTCGCAGACTCTACCACCTGTGAAGCATGGAGAAAACAGGTAACAGAGGCACCAACCCAGCTACCTTTCTTCAACCCCAGCAGCTGTGGAGGCAGGAAAGACAGAGCATTTGCAGTAGTGAGCTGTAACTTTTCCTTCGGCTTAGACAAAAGTCATCTGCTGCTCAAGGCAGCTCCTGAACACCTATTTTGAAGCCAGTCTCATTGCCACTCTTAAGAGACCGTGCRCCCAGTTCATATTCATATGAAGGTGCATTTACACAGCTGCGGCCTCAAAGTCAGCATTAGTGACTTCTACATTCATTTTAAGGCTGTTCCTCACTGCCAGATGTGGGCAAAGCAGCTATGGAGTAAGTTAAGTCTGGGCTTAATAAAGCCTATTTATGCTGTCTCATTTAGCACAGCTCATGTTTATGGGGATTTATTAGGCACTTAACTGCATGAAAGAGGAAAATATTTGCTTGTAATTTCAATTGCTCCGTATGGCTCTGACTCAGTGGCCTCTCAAAGCACACAAATATTTTCCAGTAAACAAAGAACCAGTTCAAACTGCAGCCTATTGAAAGCAAGGGACTGAACACAAACAGATTTGATTCATAAGACATTTTTTCCAAAAACTGGGAAGGATTTAACTTTTTTACTGTAATGTGACAAAAGTCTTCAAATTGGATAGCTACAGAGGGCAATGACTCCTTTCCTTCAGTCTTCAAGAAGCAAATGACTTAATGCTGTTTCACTATCTAGTTAAGTTTGCTGTTAGAATAATTTCAAGTGTGCAACTGCCATGGTCATCGCTTTGACTCTTGCTATTACACTARCTTTAGTGAAGATACTGAACCAGGGATTTCCTGCATGTCAGCATCTTCCACCAGACTGAATCCAGGYAGTGACTAATTAGCAAATCATTTCCCTTCATAGGTCAAATTTATATTTGTATGCACACACCAGGACAGGACCCTAAGAACTCGCAGCAGTGGAGAACTGAAAAWCACTAAGTCAAGTAAGAACTTGAGAACAGAGTCATTGTGTGAGATTACTGGCTAGGATAAATAGGCAAAATTTACTGCAGTCAAAGGAACTGTGCTCATTTACATCAGGAATGGATCTGGCTCATTATCACGAAGGCTCCTTACTTCGTCGGTCAACAGTTGACTACAGTACTCAAATGGCTTTGTGTTCGCTAGCTGTCCAAGAGCTTTTTAAGCACTTT
>NW_020451038.1:2977206-3053418 GCF_003343035.1 Apteryx rowi | reverse complement strand
AGTTTTCTAATTGTTCTTGCTTTGTAGCTTGTTCACATACATTTCCTTCTGAACACAGAACAGCTAAAGCACATGCCAAAATGTCAAATCTTACAATTCAATGTGCCAGCCTACAAGTAAATGTTTTCTGATCAGGCAAGCAGAACTCTCAGACTTGAGCTGGTATATGTAAGTATTCATGCTGGACTATTCCCCCCCCACCTTTTTTTTTTAAATCTATCTACATCTCCCTCCCTTGATATTCCTTGAAGTTTCTGTTTTACACCACTGAAATACTGGTGTAAGAAAAACTCATGAAGTCTGACTCCATCCATTATTCCATGAGAATTACTCTTATTAAATCTTGGTTATCTTTCTTGCATAGTCATGATGTATTTTGGGAGGTCTTTCAGAGTTATAAATCACAGCCAATATGAGAGTTGTATGCCAACATGCAAATAACAAAAAAAAGAGATGTTAAGCTTTCTTTATTCAGAGATTGTTCACAGTTACATCCAGAGGACTACAGTATGATACACAGAACTCCTTCAGAAACGGATCCACAAGAAAATTACTAACTTGGGCAGACAGAGGGAAAAAAAATTTCTTTGAAAGGAAAAAGACCTCAGAATTCCCTTACTTTCATTGGCCACAGTCAAACACCTAATCATTTTCTTACCAAGATTTGTTTTGCATTTTAGCAGGCCATATTTCCCTGTCAGACTCTATGGTTTCTATAGATTAAATACTCACAATGACTGATAGGATAAGCTGTTACAATGAATTATATCAGTGGGTTTAAACATAAAAAAAATCAGATTAAAAAAAATTATGAATAACTTGATACTCTGATAATGAGGAAACTACAAAACAATTACAAGCATTACAGCTTACAGAATATTTAGCAAGCCGTATATAAACACAGGCACTAGTGTTTGATGAACAGACTCTGGTGTCCCCTAGGAATGGAATTCTATATTTGTTTACTCTTAATACCACAGGGCTTCTGTCCAAAACTGTGTACTAGGAAGAGCCTGTACATTTTTTTGTACCTAAGAATTGTGAAAAAATTCTATATGYCAAAAGTTTCCTTCCTAAACTATTTAAATCAATGGGTTCCACTTCTATTTTTCCAGATTTTTTACATTAAAAAAAAAACTTCAAAACAAAAATCATTTGTTATTTCATGACAACTTTGCTCATCACTTAATTAAGGCAAGCTGCTGCTTTTTCCTCTCCCAACTGTTTTCAATGAAAAACAAGGTCTATAAGTCAACTTGTGCAAAAAAGTTTTTCATTACAAATGACAAGTTTATTTTAAAAAGGGAAACTTCTGGATCTGGGGTGAAGTAGTAATCAGCTTTCATTTTCTGACAGAAAATAGAATCCCCTCCCCCCGCCTCCAATGGAAAGTTTCAAAATTCATTGCAGGAATAATATTTTCACTCTGAATGGAGAGAGATCCTATTTCTCTAGAAATGCTTCTCTCAGGGGAGGGGATGTTTAGAACAAACTAAGAAATTATATTTAGATAGAAAATAATGAAATTCTACAACACACAACCTCCCACTCACTTCCCTTTAAAACAGAGAAGGCAAGTTTCTTTTGTATAGTGGCATTTTCTGTTGAGAAATGCTTCTTAAGAAAAGAAAATTCACTTCCCAGCAAGTGACACACATTTAACTTTTTCAATACAAAGAACACAAGAGGGTCTTAAATATGACCCAACCTGATGAACGATGCAATTGTCTCTGKGCAGAGCTTCTTTACGTCCAGTTTCTTCCCATAACTGTTGATTTGTTGGGCAGCATCGTCACAGGGGAATTAGAATGACATTAAAAGACTGCAGGAACACATATTCTTTGGTATACCAGGAGTCATATCTCCTCCTCCTCCTAAATTGCTCCCATCAAAAAAGCACTGTTTTGTGTTCACATCCGTTTCCCACAAGGAAACTGTTACCAGTGATATTCAAAGCTCTTCTTGGGTCAACATATTATTCTTAAGCCTGTTACCAAGCTTTATAAGCAAGCCACACAAAATATTTATCATACATCAGTTTTTAATGAGTGAGTTTTCCCATCATCCTCAGCATTATGTCAAGATTAAGCATCGCACACAACTGTCTTGCGTATGTCTCCTAACACAGTTGGGCTGTGCCAACCTTGTGCTCCACATATAGGCTTTTGATTTTAGAGGACTTTGTCACCGTGAGAAAGACACATTCAATTATTTCTTTTCTTCCCTTTCAGAAATTACAACAAATCGTGATCCTTACCATGGACTATGAATCATACAAAGCTATGTTACCCTCAGGAAAGTCCTTGGTCTCACATGGGTGCAGATCAAACAGTTCAACCCTACTGCCAAACAAGGGAAAAATCTGCCTTCACAGCACTGCAAATCTCATGATTTCATCTTGGAGCTTGTGATCTGTTGAGTCTTGTGACCACTGAAAAGTTCCAGCTTCCACTTTAAAAAGTCAGTATCTAGCTTTGCTGTGTGTAGAGAACAGCATAGTTCTATAGTACCCTTAAACCCCAAATGGTTCAAAAACTAAGCAACAAAATGCAACTTAACACTTTTGGTGGAAAACTGACTTCTTTCATTGTAATTTGGAGTTAAAGTCATTTATACTACTTTTCCTGCTTTGTGGAAAGTACATCTCCCCCAAAAATTAATGTGGGAAAACATGTTTTGAAATATCAAAAGCACTTCCACATTCTAAACCAAATTAGAATTTTCTGTTACAGCTCCTCCATGGTTTTTCACTATTCAGTGTCCTGACAGTCACTGGTATTTAAAAGGACTTAAAACACTGTTTTAAWGTTTTAACCACTGCTCTCACATCTACAGATTAAAAAAGCAATGCATTTTCAATTTTCCAACTATACAACTCAATGCCACAAAACATAGCATTTCTAAAGAAGTCTTAATTTAAAATCTCACAGTACCAAGAAGCTTTAATTTTTTAAAAATAAGTTACTCCTTCATAAAAAAGCAGTCTGCAGGTTAAAGACTGATGGTGTCAAGTGGTATTTATTTCCTTCCCTTCTCTAATGCTTCAAACTCAAATCTTCATTGTAAACTATACGTACAGTTATCAAAATGGACTCGCTCTTACTCAGGCAAATCTATCCCTGCAGATTTTACTGAAAGAACAGCAGGAGCAGACTTGTTGAATGGGATAGTGTTTTGGGCTTCCTCTGCTTTGAGTGCAAATACACTTGGAAATTCTCTTTTCATTTATGACCATGATTTTGAAGAGCCAGTGTCTTCCTAAACAATAATTAGGAGAGTTCTGGCTTTTTGATCTTTTACATGATTCACCTTTAAGCTTATGTTGACATGATTCTCTACAGTACTTAGTGAAAGGGACTAGAGCTGTAGACTTATCTTCCAAAGACTCACTGAAGCTTAAGTGACAGAGAGGATAAAATTAATCCTTCTTCTCCTTCAAAAAAGGCCAAAGTGACAGAATTAAAAAAAAAAAAAAAAAAACACACACACACTTTCCTCCAGCAGCTGCTAGTCTAAGGTCCATCTTGTAAAGTTGAATAATAGAATCAGTTCAGTACCAAAAGAGGTAAATTGGGACACTGGCAGTTCATAAATCCCCCAGAACAGTGAACTCTTATTTCTAACTCTACTGTAGTAAGTTGGACTGGCTCTGAACAGGCCCAGATAAATCAGGCTCTGAGCAGGCCCAGATAAAGCTAGAATTCCAGGCCTGATAAAAACACATACATGAAACAAATTAGATTTTGCACATTGGCAACAAATAGTCTAGTCTCTAAACTAGCTTAGAGGATGACTCAGTCAAATGTTGTGCAAAACTGTCAGAATTATACTGCACAGAGCAGTGGCAAAGMTTTATGCTTATAATAGCTTGTGTGTATCTAATCATGACATTCATTCTAAAGTGCTTTTGCAAGCTTCCTCCATACAGAAATTCCTCTTCTACGTCTAAAGCAGTGAAGAGCAGATAGTTAACACAGAACAAAAATTTTATATGACAACATTAACAGGAAGCAAAGAGTACTCCAACCATCTGAAAACACAGAGGGGAAGTAAAAATGGGATTACGCAAATTACAATCTGGCTAGAGCTCTGGGATTAGAGACGGCACAAACTCTGAGCCTCTGATTTCGTATCTGCTGATCTCATCACTGCAATTCCTCCCACCTCCCTCAGGATCTCACCCTAAAGAAAAAAAAGGTCACAGCAAAAATGCATGCTTATTTCAAAACTCAATACAGCCTTTACAGAAACAGTTACTATAGGGACTATCAGAAATTCCACTGTTGCAGCCAAGAAGAAAATGCCAAACACTAGACTCCCCATATCACCCCCATCAGCTCTCAAAGTCCTCAGAAAATGTTTCCCCTGACTTTTCCTTAGGACAGAACCATCTTTATCTCCCCACCTACTATATTGAGCAAACAGACAGATGAATGGGCACTTGAGGTGGCCAAAATAATTCATTCTAACTCCTCGAGAACAAGCATATTCCTTTCAGAGACAAGGAAGCTCCAAGTTTAATGCTGCTTTAGCAGTGACACTAGAAGTAGTGAGCAGGCACTTTAGACTTGGAGGAGGAGAAGGGAGGGAAAAGAGGGTTCAGGAGAATATCATTGTCCCTTTAAAAGTAGCCCCATGCTGTCTCTAAAGAGATGCAGCTGTGCTAAAAGGTGAGCAGGGTGAACAGCTTTGCTGCTCCAAACAATGATACAGTCATTTTCTTTTTTCCTTGCTCACGGCCTAGTGTGAAAGGAATGCAGCTCTGACATCCTAATGGTTTTGTTTGTTTTTGCACCATTTAATTCTCCTTTTAAGTTATGCTGCTTCCCTTTGTGTTTGATGTACTGTCCAGGGTAACACCAGACAAGGCTAGCATGACTTGTAAAAGTCAACTGGCTCCTTCTTACAACTATTTAGAGTGGCAACCCAACAGCAGAGAGCACTCTAGCCCTGTGGGCTACACTAAGCGTTCCCAAATCACCTACCATCAAGGTCTTTCTCCTGCAGTCTGTGTACCTTCCTTCAAGTACAGTGTTGCTGCACCTCCACCTTCTCTGAAATGAAGATTTCAGCCATCAGACATTTATCTCAAATAAAGTTCAACAGAAGTGGAAGAGAATTGCACTTCACAGAGGTCACATCCAAAGCTCTGGTCTGCCAAAAGTACTGGTCTTGCTCCCAGGTGGAGGTGACAGGCAAGCTCCCTCTTCTGAAGAGAGGCTAACAGTCAGATATTTCCATCCTTGAAAGTCAGAGCAGTCAAACCTAGCAGCCATGACAAGACCTAACACTTCCCTGAATGAACCCTGGCTGCAGCTTCAGGCCTGTGGAGGTGAGTTTATATTAGTTACAAAATAAGTTCATAAAAAGAAATTGAATGTATGACCTTTTGGCATAGTTTGATTCAGCTTCAGGTAAAATTGTCCTGTTTAGTTCTGGTAAAGCAATTTTCTCACAGGTTAGAAGTTAAAAAGGCATCAGCTTATGGGTTCTGTGACTTTCAACAAGCTCATGCTGGAAAATACAATGTGGGCCCCCCTCTCAGGGACCAACAGTCCTGGCCAGAGAACATCAGTTTTTAGTCAAACCATTATTTGAGGAATGTAACAAGGTTTTCAGTTAAGTTTTTGGTTCAGGTCATCAGAAAGTTCAAAAAACAAGAGGTCAGACCCAAGCTGTGGTTCCACAGACATTTCTACCCATCCACCCCCTTCCATTCACCCCAGCTGTCCCCTCCATTCCCCCAGGACACGCTGCCTGAGTATCTGTGGTCCAACAAGACAAACCAAGTCAGGGATCCACAAGCATCAGACACATCAGCATTACCATTATACCTTCACACTTCCCAAGCTACCAAGCAATGTGAACCAGTCTAATTAGGACAGCCATAGCGGCAGCTCAAATCCACTAACTAAACTGTAGGACMCCACACACTAAATCAGCAATTATCATGGGGGGCAGGAATTTCCCAGTGGAGAGGGTGGGCTCACCTTATTTTACATAACTGCTCTGCCTGCCCCCAATTTTGTGGGGCCTCTTTACTCAGGTCAGGTACAAGGAGAATGTGTGTCCTGAAGCCTGCAGGCACACTCCAGTACGGGAGAGGAATTCACCAAGGCTGCCTGAGCAGACCGGTACTCTGGCAGTTCGGAAGGAAAGATCTGAGCAGGAACATCCAGCCCCTGGCTGTTCTAGTCCTATCCACTAAACATTTTTCTGCTTTTCTTCACAAACCCTTTCTGTGTAAGGACTACATTTGTAACAACATCCTTGGGCCAACCCTGTGTRTCAGAGAACTTGACAACACTGCTATCACTTTGCTTCTGCCAGTCACATATTTTTTATTCCCCCTTTACCAAACTTGGTACCCAGAGATCATTCCAACTCTTTCTTCCGAGTTGGATCCAAAGGTGCCATCTGCCAGCATAAGCATACACGTGGTAGAAGCAGATGATGCTGACACTGTTCTACTTTGCCCTTTAAAACATGTTCTCCATGCAGCTGCTGTTACTAAAACTATTCTTAAGTGTTTCCCACTTGTGGAGCTGTGCACATGATTTCCCCTAGACAAAAAGAGAGAAACAAAATCTTGCAATTTTACTGCTACAAAGGTTATGGCTTCTGCTTTTCCTGTCAATACTTAAGCAAGTTCTGTCTTCTTAAATTTTTTACTTAGCATTAATTTCCTGGTGATCAGGCTCTCAGCAGACAAGATAGGGTATATAGAAGGAATTCAGCTTCTTAAGTTTAATGAGGCAAGAAGCATTTTTTTTAAACCATCCTATGTTTGCCTCTTTTTCTTACCTCCTTTTGTTTAGCCATGTAGCTGCTTCTCCATCTTAGCATGGCCTGACACCATCCTTCCTTTCTCTGCCCCCATTCCTTTCTTTCACAGCTACTCCTATGTAAAGCGGATTTCTCCTGAATAGATTCTGTTAATCTCACAGCTCAGCAGGGACTAAACTCCATCACTACCTGCCTAAAGATAGCTATCAACCACAACATAAAAACTGAACAGAGAAGTAAGGAATGCTCTATG
Organism: Apteryx rowi; assembly: GCF_003343035.1. Lineage (NCBI taxonomy): Eukaryota > Metazoa > Chordata > Aves > Apterygiformes > Apterygidae > Apteryx > Apteryx rowi. Next base: position 3,046,379 of record NW_020451038.1, on the reverse strand, counting down.
TTTATTATAGCTACCTTTATAATATATGGTGGGGGAGAGCAGAGGAAGAGAACCTCAAACAGCATCTTTACCACCAGAAAAAAAAAATATATATATATATATATATATATTTCTGTGGTATGCACAAGAGGTCACTCACAATTGCCTATCCCCCTGGATAAGACAGCTGCTCAGTGTGGTATTTCAGGCCTTGGACTGTCAACACCTAGATTTTGCTTTCCTAAGCAGAGACACAGATGTTCCAGGGATCGCCACTGAATCCCCAGCAACCTGTTCTCCATTTAAACACAATATGGCCAATGCAAGCCCCGTGCAAACCCCCTCAGATACTACACTTGGGTCTGATGCAGTTACACAGCAAAACAGATGATGAACACTTGTCTCTGGTTTACTACAGCCCTTCCTGTGCTCTAAGATGCAATTGCAACTACAGCCAGTGTGCCTCTCCACTGTTTAGCTCTTCCAACTTGTATCTTACTAGCCTCTATGATCCTATTTTATACTCAAAATAAGGCATCCAACTAGCTGTCACCACCTGAACAATCATAATTCTGGAAGGTTACAAACCTCATGTAAGGGACAATGAGGCAGCAGAGAAAAGAAAATTCAACTTCACATGCAACTTCTGTCCTACACATACATCTGCTTCCAAGTCTAGCAGAAGAGGTTCACACCCTTTTCTTCCTCATCCCCCTCTTGCTACACTTTGAAAGAGGTCAATGTACTGGGGGCAGAAGCAAAAGGCTGGAAGAGGACTGTGTTTGTGGATGCGTCAGGGTGGGGGTTTGCCCTGTTAACCCCAGCCATGACATGCCCCATATCACATCACAGAGGTGTCATGTGGTTCACGCTTACATTCAACCCCACAAAACCATCAGCCTGAGGGTATCAAGAGGAAACAGAAGGAATACCAGAATTATGTTCAAATAATCACACCTTTTTAAGGTACATCCAAGCCTGACACATGATTTGGGAATAGCAGGGACAGATACCACTAATGTTCTTTAAAGAACACATAATTGTGATAGCTTGTCATGCCTTCCCTTCAGTTGGCTACGTTTACTGTAAGTCCTGCTTTTTCATTCCCTTGGCAGCCTTTTACCTTTCTGTGGTGTATCTTGCAGTCAACTAACCTCCGCTGGCTAAGTGACAGGGAGATAGTCACCCCAAGTTGACAGTGATATCTGCAATATGCATCTCATCCAGAAACCTGGGCAGTGATTACTGATCATGGGTTTGCACAGACACACAGTGGCTCCAGTTTCAAACAAGAAAGCAATAAGAGAGGCCAACTGCTCAAAGTTGGCCCACCCAAAGTACCTGGCTAGTCGCCAAGAATCCAGTGCTTCTGGGCTCATTCTGACTTCAGCTTTTTCCTTTACACTGTCTCCATGGCCAAACCCCCAGAGACACTGAGAGACAGGCTTGCCYGGCCCAGAGAGACATGGGAGAAGCAAACCAGCAATAAATAGAGCAGCAGCCACAAACTGGTGGGCTTGCTGGTTTACAAGCAAATGTTGAAACCCATCAAGACATGCTATCACATAGAGGGGGGTTGCTGGGCAGCAGCTGAGGAGATCGTTAGAGGCTGAGGGACATCTAGTCTCCATCAAAGCAGCCTCCAGTGAGCCCTGCCAGCCCACAGAGACAGCTTGAGACCATTTCCTCAAAAATATTCATTTGCAAGTGTCACATACTGGGGAAGACAGCATGTTTGTTTTGAGGACTGAGGAATCCAATGCTTTGTTTCTTCCTCAGCTGGCTTTAATCCCTCCCTTTCTAAGGTCAGGTCCTAAAGGGAATAACCAGCATCTCCTGTCACAAGAAAGGATGCTCAGCATCTGGATTTCCTGTTGGTGGGTTGTTATTTCAGGGGAGACAGCTGTGAAATCATATCATGTAGAAAGAGAAAGTCTGAGCTGGGCAGAGATAACACGCTTGCTACAGGGGAAATGCACGCTGGCACACCTTCTCAGTAACTATGCTACGAGAGTTGGGCTGGACATGGCCCAGGGAAGGACTGGTATCTTCTTCAAATGGTCCAGATTCCCTCCCATCCCACTAATTCCAAGACACCRCAAAGTACTATCTGATAACTGTGCAGATGCAGCAGCTTCCCAGAGAAGCCAGGTGATTTCTGCATATGGATTCCCATCTTGGTTATGGAAAAGGCTGCTTTTTTTTTTTTCTCTCTCTCTCTTTTTTAAAATCTTGGGGTAATGCTCATGCTGTTATGTTACCAATCTCAAGTACATAAAAAAAAATACAGTGAACACCAGGTCCTCACTTATCATGGAGTCGGTTTTGCTGGCTATATGGCTGATCTTGAAAGGTGTATATATCATGTGCTTTCACCTTGGGAAAGCTGATGTGCCTTTGTTACACAAGGAGGAGGGAAATCTCAGAGTCAAGTCCACAGAGAAGCTATTTTAACACCAATTATCTTCCTGTTCCTTTGATGTCTCTCATTTTTGGGTTACATCAGGTTTGGGAAGAGAGAAGGGAGAAATTCATCTGGAACAACCCTCAAAAAAAAAAAAAAATCACAAAATAGCTGGGGTTGGAAGGAACCTCTGAAGATCAYCTGGCCCAACCCCTCTGCTCAAGCAGGGTCACCTACAGCAAGGTGCCCAGGACTATCTCCAAGGATGGAGACTTCACAACATCTCTGGGCAACCTGTTCCACCCTGATCAATCACCCTCACAGTGAAGAGGCCTTTTCTTTAGCTCACAGTTTCCTGTGTTTCAGTGCATCTGTTGCCTCTCGTGCTGTCACTAGGCACCACTGAAGAGTCTGGCTACACCTTCTTTGCACCCTCCCAAAAATTACTTACAAACATTGATAAGATCCCCCTGAGCCTTCTCTTCTGCAGCCTGAACAGTCCCAGCTCTCCCAGCCTCTTCTCATATAAGAGATGCTCCAGTTCCGTAATCATCTGCAGCCCTTCACCCTCTTGTTCCAGGAGGTCCTTGCACTGCAGAGCCCAGCACTAGATCCAGCACTCCAGATGTAGCCTCACCAGTGCTGAGCAGAAGGGAAGGATCATCTCCCTCAACTGATGCTCTGCCTAATGCAGCCCAGGATACCATTGGCCTTCTTTGCCACGAGGGCACATGGCTGGTCCATGTTCAACTTGTCCACCAGGACCCTCAGGTCTTTCTCTGCAAAGCTGTTCTCCAGCTAGTCAGCCCCCAGCCAGTGCTGGTGCACAGTACTTCCTCCTTCTGCCACTCAGCCTACTGCACCCAGTAACATAGCACTGGAAATGTACTGCTGGGGCCAGGGGGAAATCATGTCCAGTCCTAAAGAGAAAGATCTAGGCCAACCTCCTGGACTTAAGCACTTCTAGACTTTGGAAAAGTTCATTCCTGCAGCCCAGCTTCACAGCTTGGACACAGCTACACATCTAGTTCAACTGAGTATATCTTATCTCTTGGGAAATGCTAACAGCCTCAAGGAATTAACTGCCAGAATATTTTTTATCTAGATATACATCCTCCATTTTCTATTGCTCAGTTAATTTTCAACCAATTACTCCAAGATATAGCCTTCATCTTGGCTGCTCCTTGAGCAATCTTCTTCCTCTGCCTGGATGTTAATGTTTTGCAGAGAGTCTGTAAATGGCTATTAAACATTTCACCATATCCCTGATTAGATTAAGGCAGGATTCTAGTTGTGTGTGTTCAGTACCTCATAAGCAGCAAGGCAGAGACAGGGTAGAAGGCATTGATATTACTATACCAAGGGTTTCTCTGGAGAAACAGAGACACACATTCAGTTGACTGGGCCAAGACATGGAAATGGGAGAATAATGAATGTGAGAGGAAGAAAGAGAAAGATGCAAGATTTCTGTAAGGCCATGCTACTTCTTGCAAGTAAATGTGCCCCTGTAAGGTTTCCTAAATTAGAATAAAGTAGGAAGGTAAGTTTGCTGAATTTAACCAACTACAGACTGAGAATCATGAAGGAAGATTTGGGAAGAGGAGCAGCAAACAAAAGTTACAGCATATAATAATTACTACAAGCAACACAGGGCAACTACAAAGGACTTTACACCTCCAGAGCGCTTCGCACACACTACTTCAGTAGGGCAAGCCCTACCACTCAGTAGCTACAAAGGCTCTATATGCTGAAAGCATCTGAACATCAGCCAGCCATAATGGGCTCTGAGATGGAGCAGCCTTTATGACCCAGTTCAGTGCTTTTTTCCCCCCTGCACTGCATTAGGCAAGGCAACTTGGCAAGTTGCATAAGCAGCAGAAAATCATCTGTTTCTTCCCTTAATATCCTCTCACATCAATTTATCTTTACAGTTTCCCTGCCTCTTCTCTGACACATACATCTTGCTTTGGTTATCAAGGAATTCAAAGGAGCACTGAAACAAGCCCCATGACAACTGCAAACAGATCAAAATTACCTAGCAGGAACCATAAGCTAAACAAATTGACCTTAGTGTTTGTTTCAGAAGAGTGACAATTCTGTGTGTGGGACAGGCCCCCCAAAGCAACAGGTTAAGCAAACACTGGGTGTGATTTCTCAGCTGTTGGTTACACATCATTGTTTGAATTAATTTGCCTGACAAAAGCCACTTTTATACAATAGTGATCAAGCAAGGTCACAATGACATCTGACCCTCTCTGAGTGGTAAAGTGGGCATTTATTCCTCAGCTTTGCTCATGGCACTAAACATAACAGCTTTGGTCACAGCCACTTCAATAATCAGCTGAGTTATTTATTCTGAGCTATGGAGCTTCAAGTGGAAGCAGAATCTGGCCTCAGGCTTTTAAAATATACCTGCAGTTGAATACAAGGCTCAGAGGCAAGCGGTATTGTTGGGGCCTGCTTTAATCAAGGGAAGCTGGAACAAGTACACACACTAGCAAGCTGAGATCCAACTATACATTTCAGCAAAAATCCAGCAGGTTTAACTTGTGACAACTGCTACACAACTGGAACTAACATGTGGAAGAGAAGAACAAAACCCTCCTTCTGTTTTTTTCCTCTTTAGTACAAACATCCCTTCAGGTTAAGACAAAACCCAAGTCCAGCTGCACTGGAAAGAYTTCTGCCATCTCTTCTGCAGGGCTGAGCTTTCACCCAAGCAAAACAAGGGTTGGAGGGTTCTGAGCCAAGACATCCCAGAGTCAGAGGGACAGCAGGAAGGTTGGCACCTTGGCTGAGGCACACATACCTGAGCAGGATGGGACTAGCTACACAATTTCATTCTGCTGCTGGCATTTGTAGCATGAAACTCAAAAGCAGGGCTTTATTCAGATGAACAAACACATTTTAATTGCTTCTAACCTTATCTGTATTACACTTTCTCCCAGACTTTACCACCTTTTGGTTGCTTATTAACATCTCAGTCCTATTAAGTCTAAAGATTTGAAGTTTTGACCTTTGTGTTGCATGCACAGACACTCTCCTACTATATTTACATAAAGGTATTTTTCCCCATTTTCCCACATTCACTTGGCTCAGAAGCAGCAGAACACTTACCAATACCTCAGCAAAGTCAACAAGCAGAACAGAATTATCCAGAAAATCTACATGGGAAAGACAGATGTTTAAATGGGAGAAGAGTTGCCATTAATCATAGCTATTACAACTCTAAAAGCTATCAGTGCAAGCCCATGTTTACTGGGGCAATATGTTATTGTACAATATGCCCTGCAGCAAGATAACAAGGCCTGAACTGACCCAGTTCCCAAAAGCTGTACTTTATTAACACATGTTACTAACTTCAGTGTAATTACTCACACAAACAAGGGTATCCACAGGCAAGTCCTGATTCAGTAAGCTCTATAATATGACTAAAGTTCTGGTATGTGTGTAGTCAGCATTATTTAGGATGACTCAGGTCACTATAATTATGAGGTGCCCACTTTGCCTTATAGCTTAAGAGGTGTTTAAACTGTATGTAACATGATCTCATCATATGCCGCTTTGCATTTTATTGCTTAGTCTGGTATTGCTAAAAAGGAACATTAAGTAATCTATTGTATAGTACATACAGAAAGCTTCACTTTAATTCCAGAAGTAGCTTGCAATGTAATTCCTGGCAGAGGCAATAAATTATTGTGTCCTATATACTCTACCTTTTTAAAGGGCTGTGAGGAATGTGTTGCATAATCAATGACAGATGCTACAAAGTAAGTTACCAGCCCGTGATTTAAGTGATACTGATTTTGAAATGGTCAGAGAAGCTTCTGATGTTCAGCACTGAAACGATACTACAGAAACATCCCTCTATTACYTGACTAGTCTCTCTCTGGGCAGATGCAGACTGGCAACACAGATACACTGATCTGTAAGAGAAGAGGGGAGAGGCAGGGAAGACTAAACTGGGTCATGACCAGTCAGTGGAGTCAGGCTAATTTAGACCAGTAAAGATTCGGTCCTGTATTTGTGCACAGGAAGTATTACTCAAAATATAACTCTCTCCAGATTAAGAATTCAGTTCCGGTGTTAAAGCCTTCTTGCCTTCAAGGAGGCCACAGTTTCAATCTTAAGAACCATGGGGTGCAGAGCTGGGGTCAGGGGAGATGAATGGGCCATAATTCTTCCTGTTTCAGCTGCCATCTGTTGCCTTTGAAAGTGTCTGATGCCTCATTCCCTCTTGGCTGATTACTTGTGCTGAGGTAGAAGAGATAAATCAACATTCCTGTGCTTCCGACACACCAAAACTTTACCATTGTGGCTATTTTGTGGGCACTGAAGTCTGAAACATCTTCCTTTACCCAAACTACCAAGTGYACCAGCTTAAGTAGGAGCCCAGCACTAAGGAGAAGAGAAGAATTCACTATGAAAGCAGATCACCTGAAATAGAATTGTATCTTCTGATGCACATTGAAGTTTTGCAAAAACTTACTGCCCTAGCTCTAAGGAAAATCCTTTGCTCCGAGCAGAGCGCCAGTACCATGAAGAAACACCCCCACTCCACCTCGCCTCATCCAGCTGTAGAGCTGTTATCCTTTAGCTCTCAGATTCAGCAAAGGGACCTATGCAATATGCACTGCCCTTGTCACCAAGATACTCCTTCTTTGCAGCAGGGCAGGAAAGCCTTTAGCTAAGAAAAATAGCAGAGATCCCTGCATAGGCTTCCATTATTTGTGCTATCTAACAAGTAGATTAGTAGAGGGAGTGCACATGCACAGGCATGGCCCTCAGGAGATAGCAAGGATCCATACCCACCCAGGAAAGACTATCAGTTGATATCTATCACATTTTAAAAAATGGATCAGTGTGGGTTGAATCCACTCTCGGATTTAAGTCTCAAATAACTCTTTGATTAACCATATGTCCCTCCTGGCAGGCTACAACACAGAATAAACAACTACTAAAAAAAAAAAAAAGAAAAAAAAGAAAAAACAGTGCAGGGTCTTCAAACAGAAGTCCAGAATCATTGGTGCTACCAAACCCTCAGGTGCTTTCATCAATTTCATAGACTCTACTACAAGAATTTGCTTTATTACTGCTTTGCCTGGAAAACACACTAAGTTTTCAGGATGAGGTSATGAAGTGTCAGAAGTACCACTTCAAATGCCACCGACTTAAGCAAAAACTTTCTTAAACTGCCTTTGCTGCTGAGAACTGTCTTGCTTTTCACAGCTGTTGTCCTTTTTTCCAAAAGGGTTTTCTTAGTCTGGTTCATTTCAGTGATCAGGTTTACACTGAGGCCCTACTATGGCACAACCAAGCAAGAGTGAGCTGTAAGAGAGGAGCAGGCATTTCTTGAACTAACTTTTCCAATCAAAACCCATTCCTACAACACCACCTGGGTGAGTCAAACAGGTAAAACCTATCAAGCTCCTTTCAGAAGTCCTGACCCTCACCTAAGGCAATAAAGTGTGTTCTTGCAAGTCCATGTTAAGTTACCCCCAAGTAGTAAAATGACCACATATAACTAAAGTCCAGAATTACACAACATGTCCCCCTCCTGCCTGCACATGAAATTTACTCCTATATTGGACCTAAAGTCTTCCATCTTTCAAAACAGGCCTGGACATCTGAGCAGTGCAAAGACTTCAGTAATACAAAGGGTTGCACCTAGTGGATTAGGACCTGACTCAGTTTATAACTCTTTGTAGAAACACTAGAAACAGCATAGATAACAGCCAAGGAGAGAGAGACAGTTTGGGGAAGGTATCTCTGGACTCTGCTACCATAGCAGGCAATTTCCCCATTTTATTTGGGGTAAAAAGATGCAAGAGAAAAGCTGTGCAATTACATGAATGATGTGACTGGAAAGGACACACGCACTGGAAGACAGACTGTTTCAGGAGGTACTTCTCCACCTGCAGTTCTTTACATAGGAGTTCAGGGAATACATGTGCCAGCTCCAATGGAAAAGGAGTTGAAGACCAAAGCACATAGATCAGTAAGGGGATAGCACAGACTGTCACCTATGTGATCAGCTTTCCTGGACTATCTTGTCAGGCTGGTGTTCCCTGTCTTGTGCTATACATAGAGCAAGTAAATTAATACACAGCTACCAGATGAGCCCTTCTCTAACACCATATCCAGGAAGAACCAGAAAATATCTTGTCTTCACTAGTACAAGGGGGACAGACCAAAGGCAATTCCTACCAACTCTCTCCTTGCCTTAGAGGAGATCATTACTCTTATTTGCCCCAGCCACCTGAAGCACACACCACTTGTGTGTGCAACAGCCCTACATTTCAGAGACATGCATGTAAAGGACAGGGTACAGCACACATGAAGGGAAGGAACATGGGGAAAGCAGGTTGCAGGGGGAAGGGAATCCCACAGCAACCACCAACCAGCCCACACTTTTGCGAAGATCTTTGTTAGATGAAAGTAGCTGCCAAACCTTTTGAACAAACAGCCTCTAGCCCAAAGAGATCAGGGACTGTTTGCTGCCCTTTATTTGCAGTGTATGGCATTAGTTCTTCTCTTTAGCTAAATGACAACATTTTTAAAAAATGAATTACAAAAAGGGAGAACTGAAAATACTTGTCCAGGCACAAGTCACTTTGTTTACCCGAGAGGGAAGGTGTTTATATGAAGTAGAATCTCTCCTGTACAGGCATCCTCAGAAAATACATTAGTTTGCACAACTACTCATGGCCTTTTTCCACTATTCACAAGTGCGGTCAAGGACCCACAGCTGTTCATGAGCTCAAGTGGCTCACTGGCCTCCTATGAGAGGAGTTGAGCACTTTCAGTGCTCATTTCCACACAAAAGTTTGCATTCTCAGGCCTACACCAAGTGATCCACCACCAGCCATTTATCTTGCTGATGCCCCCATTGAATTAGGCATGCTGTTTTTTTCTTACAGTTCACCTCACCTCTGTGCGTCAGTGGAAAACAGAAGTGCACCRTTTGAGAAAATTACTCCTCCGCATAATTTGAAGACTTGTGGTTGGATATAATGCATTATAAGGAAAACAAGTCCAAAGGTCAGGGCTCCTGTAAGTTTATTCCCTTCCATCACCCCARGAGTTGCAATTTGGCAACCCAGGCTGGGCTTTTATGTTGGCATTTTTCAGTCCTGCATAGGGTCCTCTGACCCCTTCCTGCAACAGTTCCCAGCTGCAGAGACACATGCCACATCCTTTCATTGACAAGACCTTGCACAATTACTTGAGAGTCCTAAGGCAGACCTTGCTGCCTGTTCTGGCCTCTGGCTGGAGAGGAAGGGAAAGTGAATGCTCCCATTTTAACCTCAGATTATTTAAAACACATGATGACAGATCCTCTGCAGTGGGAAGGGCCTCTGGCTGCTTCTGCAGTATGAGTGTACACAAACACACACACACAACTGCAGAAAAGAGCTCAGCACATGTTCTTGTCCAGCCAGATGACACTGTGTCCTCAACAGCAGTGACACAGTGGAGCTGTATGTCCTGGGGGTCTCTTCACTCTAGGTCACAGGTTCTAATCCAACCCCAACCAGTAGCCATAAATCCTTGCCATAAACTCTATATCTGGGGGGTGTAGAGACAAACAAACAAACCACACACACATTCACAGGAATATCCTTAAGCCAAGCCAATATGCAAATAATTGAGAGTTCCTTCCTTCCTGGTATTTGTCTCCCTAAAACAGAAGCATAGGGATAAAAATCTTCCTTCAGTGCACTAAGCCATCAATACCCCATGCTGTTTCAGCAAAGCAGCAACAGGTCCCTCCCTGACTGTTCGGTGCAGAGACTGCCAGCTCACACCCTGCTGGACCTGCTGTGGACTGGCTCCTTGTTCTCAGTCCTAATGCTTGGGATTGCCACGGAGTAACAGTCCTTTCTGCCATGCTCCAAGGAGAAGCAATGGATGCTTCTGGTGCAGGCAACTCTACTGCCTCTCTTTTGTGAGCTGCTCTAGCYAGAAATGAACTGCATCTAAAGTCCCAAATTTGGGGAAATTAATATTTGGAAGCAGATGCAAGCATCATATCTGTCCCCATCTCCCACAGTAGTCTAGGCTCACTATGTCTCCCTTTCAACTGCCAGAGAGCTTTCAACTTTGCAACGCAAGCCTGCCTTCAAGTCTCCGCAACACTGATGCCTTTCACGGACACCAGAACTTTATTTCCTTTGAAGTCCAATACTGGGGAAATTGTATTGTATTACTGGAAACAAAAAACAAATCCTGTTAGACACCAAAGAGCAGCAGTTATGTCATATGCTATCAAACAAGTGTCATACTTCAGCATGCAACTGCATTGAAGAGGATTTCCCACAGCTCAGGGATGCTGTCTAAGCCCATAATCACCACCCCACCCATTAGTCAGAACAGAGTGCAGTTGCTGGAGCCTCAAGAATCCTTACTCAACACAGGACAAGGTTGAAGATCATAGCAGGAACAGGAGCCACTGGAAACCAGCATTTCTGAAAATGGCTCAGACATTGCTACCTTAAGATCCTCCTGCTGAAAAAGTGCCCACTGGCAACGAGCACAGATGAAAAGATTGAGTTTCACAGGCTATGTTCTGGTTTCTACCATATGCTCCTGTTTCAGGAACTGATAACTGTTTCCCATTGTCTGTACGGGTAGACAGGCACATCCAGGTGTTATTTCATCAAATGTCTTAGACCCCCACCTTAGGCTGAATCACCCTCCAGATACATAGTTAGTGCTCATCAGTGACTGAAGGAGGACCTGGTAAGCAACATATTTGATGCCTGTAGCTAGCAGGTTATGACTCTCATCCTTGCAACTGTGGTAGTGTAGATCTCTGTCACTTGGAAATTGGGAAATTAAACAAAAAAAAAAATCAGAACGCACAAAAAAAGTGCTCACAGTTTATTTTCTTGCTTTTTTGATTCCAAAAAAAACCCTCTCATTTTGATTTATGGCCCCATTAATTCAACAGCTCCAAAAAAGGAAAGGCCCAAGGCACTATCAGCACAGCCCCGTACACTTCCCAGTCTAAGCAGCTCTACTAAAAGCCACTGCTCTTTTAGAGCTACATCCCAGATCCCTAAGTTTTCCTTCAGTGGTTTTTGCAGCTCCAGAAACATTTTGAATCATAGACCCTGATCACAGTCTCTCTACACCCATGAAAGCCGTTTGTTACCTAAAGAAGACAGCCATGCATGTATTTTTTCAAAGCCTCTCACGCTGCAGAATGACACTGTCTCCCTGCCTTCATACATTTCCTTCAAACACAGGACTTGAAAGGTGTCTTTACTAGCCATCAAGTCCAAGGCATCCCTGAGACCCATTATTTCACTGGCAGTGAAGATTTGCTCCCATAAATCCCCAGCACACCAGGAGATGTGTGGACAAGACCCTGAAAGGCATAATAAGAATAATTACCTTGGCAAATTAGAAACCGATTCCCCACCCAGCCAAAAGCAACCATCACAATCTAAGAGCAAAACACTTTTGTTCTCCCTCCTTTTCTTCCATGCAAAAGGACTCAAGTGGATACAGCAAAATGAATGCATTTCAAAAACAAGTTCTGAGAACATACATCAGAGGGTTAAAAGTAAAAGCATACACTCTGGCATATTTTGCTTCCGTTCTCTCAGGCCCCAATTCTACAAACATGCTTGCCTGTGCTTAATTTTAGTACAGAAGCCTGCTGGTTTCTGTAGCACAACTCATGAAAACTAGGGTAAGAACACTCCCATCTGCAGAATCAGGGCCCAAGGCCATGGCCTCACTGGTGTGTAGGCTGGGAAGCATCTCACTGTGCAAGATGGAAGGCAGCAGAATAAGGTCATGGATTAGTAGAATAGAAACTGCAGGGAAAAAGCCTACTGGTAATGCCACAGAGCAGACTACAGACATGTTTTTCCCAGTGTATGCCTCTTGTCAGGCATGATCCAAGTCATCTTTCCCTGGAAGATTTCTTTCCTGCAGCCTGGAAAACAATAAAAATCAACCCCCCAAATTTGACAGCTCAACTCATCCCTAGTTTGGGGCTCCCCAGCTCCATCTTGAAGGGCAGACCCCTCCAGCAGATGGACCTGCAATATCAGTTTAATTCAGCTCACTTCCTTAGGGGAAGAAACAGCAGGTTGAAGCACTCTCCAGTTTTACCTGTGTTCACCTAGGGCACTTAAATAAGTGTTGGTATAAAAACAGTACGTGTTACAGCAATACACCGAAAAGGTTAAGCCCAAGATCACGCAAATTAGAAATAGGGAAGGACAAGCATTCAGATAGAAAAAACAAGTCTAAAGCATAGTTAATCTGAGCTCAGGTCTTCATGCAGCTACTTTAACCAGGTACTGTGGCCACTTTCTCACTGTTGGCAGGCAGGAATCAATGCAGCTGCATCTTGCCTCCCAGAGGCCACCTTATAAAAACACTGGTTTTCAATCTTTGAGGCATCTGCTCAGCAATTAACAGCTGAACTCGTTCTCCTCCCCCCGCACCCTGGCAGCCATTAAGACTGGACTAAGCTCCAATTACCCCATGCCCTATTCATTCTTTAAAGTCATCAGGATACAAACAAGTATTCAGCAGGGTTTAGGACCTATACCTGCCTACACACCACATTAAAGTGAGTCTCAGTAAAGCTACTTTGGTGAGAGGTACCTTCCGAGAATGCGAATAAAACAGTTCATTGTAATGTTCTAGTCTGCACAGTCTTTTGAAATGCATCAGTCACCGCCGAAATGCCTGGCCCTGCAATATGCCAAGCTTTGTTAGTAGGTCTGTTTGGGGAGTCAGTCAAATTGTTATTTTGTCTGACTGCTCCCTTCCCAGACAGTATGACTTACACTGCAGGATTTCTTGCGGCTTCATCACCACTTACGAGTTTCATATCACAAACTATCATCTATGCAACATTTTAGACAGTTTCACAATTTGAGTTGCATTGCTGGTCTTCCACAAGGACCTGGCATAACACATCGACAGATGACCTATTTGGCATTTTGAGAGCCCTGCTATTCCCCTTTGGTCAGACTTAGGAATTTGGCCTGCCCCAGGTAGCAGCTTATTTTACTATTTTTCTGTATTCATGTAGAGATCAAGGATCTTGGTCATGAACAGTCTTGCTAAGCAGGGGCTGTACAAATGCAGAACAAAGACATCTCGTGCCTTTTGCTAGTAACCTTTTTGAGGAAAGGACTAACAGATGAATATCAGCAAATGGTGGAGGCAAGGAAGCAAGAAACCCTTAGTAATCACTCCACTTCAAAACGGCTTTGTTAGACATCTCACAAGATTTTTCTCCCTCATAACAAACACATGGAATTCTCACAAGGAACAGCCTAAAGAGAGAGTGCCTGTAGGAATTAATACTTTCCAAAAAACTCTCCAAAGGACTGAATAGACCAGTAGCAGCCCTAATTCTGAAATGGACATTGGGACACTTAAATAGAGATGATTCAGTGCATTTTCTCTTCTCCTCCCCCCCCTTTTTTTTTTAAATTAAGATCCACAGATTTCACTTCTCTGCCATTTCACTAGTGTCTGGTTGATTTTTTAGCTGCATTTTTTTTGTTCAGAAAACCAAGCACAAAAATAAAATCAGAGTTTCAATTAAAACCTTCCTTTTTTGGTTTTACTAGCATTATTTCTCTACACACATACTTACACTCCTGACAATTCAGAAGTTCCCTGAAGAAAAAACCCTCAGAAAATGCTGACTAACTGTTTAAGGGCAGGAATAAGAGATTATGTAGGCATCTCTGAGACACAACCTCGTCAAAGTATGAAACTGCAAGGCTGGGAAAAGAGAACTCATGTTCATGCCTATACACATGGCTAAACACATGCCCTTGCATGCAACTTTTTACTCACTGTCACACACACAATTTCTCACATCAGCTACTGCGGTGGATCTCAGAGACTAGAAAAGCTGCAAAGGCCATTAGATGTCTAATCACCCCAATTAATCAAAACAGAGCTTTCCTATTCACAGGAACACTCCCTGCTTCTGAGCGAGAACAGCACAGTGTTCTCAATTGTGTCTCAACACGCTCTATGAAGTATGATGAAAGAAAACAAGCAACTTATCCTGGAGAAAGACAACACGCTACTGGTGTTTTAATAAACTTGTACACTTAGTTCTTTATGAATGCAGCCTCCCGTTACATGTGTCAAGCCAAAAAAATGCTCAAACACATGCCTCTGGGATAGTCCCTTTAGAATTCTCAGAGCCCACATTAACATGCCAAACGCTCTAAGGTTTAATTTGTTTCTCCTTCTCACAGTCCTACGTGCTATTTTGCTAGAGTGAGACCCCAGTTTTAACACTATGTGCAAGACACACAGAGGCAGCATTCTGGCAGGTTTGTAGCTACATCTGCAGTTCCTTGCATGTGCCTTTCGATACATCCCATTACATTTTTTAGAAATGGAAGTCACCCATTTGAAGACCCACTCTCACATATGCACTCCAACAGATAAAAGCAAAGTAGGTTTCTCTACATTAGACTCTAGCTTAGGAGTATAGTAGGTGGAAGCATTTCCCATAACTAGTCTTTCTTAGTGAAGGAAGTAGGCAGATGCAAGACAGATTTTTTTCAAAAACAAGTATTATTCCAGACAGTTCACTTCTACAGCATCCAAAATTGTGTGCTGGGAAGGTACCCTACTTCCTGCAGGTGGGTGTAAGCACCTATAAAAAGGGCAATAAATAAATAAAAAATCAGGCTCCATCAGGGTTCTCAAATTAAGACACCCTAAATCATCAGTTCTAACCATAAGTCACAACCAGAATCCCTAGGTGACACTCCAAGCTCTCACTGATTCCCCATGTGCTCTCAGTTATGCCAAGTCTCAGTTCCCCAGCTGCACAATCACGAGTTTAATACTTACTCACTAATGCTGAGGGAATGTGGGTAACAGGGTTCTTTTGGTTTGTTCTCTTGTGTTAATCTGACATACTATCCATGATTTACTACTTGGTTTCATGCAAGAACTTTGACATTTTTTCATGACTCCAAGAGCTCCGACCTCAGCCTGGGACATCCAGTTCCACCTGAGAATGCCAGAAACACTCTACCCCCCACCCCACTGAAATTCCTCATGCAAGGTCCACGCCAGCTACATCTGCCAAGTTTTGCTTCAGCGACCACAAAGTCAAAGTGAAATTTAATAGATGCTTAAACCCAATACTCAGAAACRAAGCCAGCTTCAACAACAAGCCTAAGGTTTAGGAGTCACCGGTTAAAAACCCCACCGCAGTTAGGCCTTTCTCTTGACCTGGGATATATTAGCTGGCCTCCCAATACTTCAGTTCCAGCCAGACAACAAGGCAAGTGCACTCCCCTGCCTCAAACAGGCTATTGTAAGAACAAATACCTTGATGAGTGAGATGGGCTAGTTTTCCCAGATAAGCATAGGTAAATAAGAAATAAAGATGGATAAAACTAATGCAGTTAAAAGAAAGCAACCAAACACCACACCACAAAAATACATGCCCAGAACTCCAAATGCAGATGCCCACCCAATTCCATAAATGTACCTAGGAGACCACGCAAGCACTTGCTCCCTCTCCACATTCACTGCAACCCCTCTTTGAAGCTGTGAGCCAACACTGCACATATAAACAACCCTACCAGGCACACAGCCTCTTACCTCCTGTGCCGGCCGCTTCCCACTGGGCCCTGCAGCCTCATCAGGACCAGGGTCTCCTCCAGTTCATTTAGGGAGCAACAGATAAGCCAGCACTTTGCTTCTCCCACCTCTAGATCAGCCAGACAGCTGGTTCCTACAGCAGACACAACACAGCTGCTCTTAACACACACCTGCAAACCAACACCACACTCAGCCCCCTGAACCACCACCGACCAGGACACCCCCAAAGCTCCACCACCCTCACAGCCCCGAGCTAAAATGGCTCCCCCGGTCACATGGGGCACTTGCAGCCAATCAGGGGCCGCAGCCCACCTCACCTGCCGCTGCGGCCTCCCTGCGCAGGCCAGGCCAGCCCTCAGGGGGGAGGAAAGTTGAGAAATGGCTGCAAAATAGCCACGTTCCTCCTGACACCAGGGAAGGGAGGCCGTGCTGTAGGCTTGAGCCCAGAGCGCTGCGGCTGGGGGCCCCTTCCCTTGCCTTTTTAAAGCGCAATGATCCCTTCCATGCTCAAAACTGCAGCTTTCACAGAAATTCCTCCAACTTTGTCA
Source organism: Apteryx rowi (assembly GCF_003343035.1). Taxonomy (NCBI): domain Eukaryota; kingdom Metazoa; phylum Chordata; class Aves; order Apterygiformes; family Apterygidae; genus Apteryx; species Apteryx rowi. The sequence continues at coordinate 3,029,825 of NW_020451038.1, read as the reverse complement.
CTGTTGCAAAAGCACCAAACCTTGGCAAAAAATATGGTGAAARTACATTCTCCTGCAAGTATTTCACATGGGGCTGTTAGCTACCTCCCCCCGGAGGCGGGCTGTGAGCCTTCATCACTGCTAGGAACCAGCTCCCATGCTGCCGGGGCAGTGCCAGCTCCCCCAGGGATGGGGAGAAGTGGGAAGCCCCTTCCTCCCCCAGCGGACCACAAGGTGCCTGGGGCTCTGCTTCCAAATTCTCAGGGTATTTCAGTAACCACAGAGCTTTGCAGCACGTAAGAAACCCAGAGGGGTGTCAGGACTCTGGGCCGGGATCTTTGGGGGGGAAAAAAAACCTCCTTTGGGAAGCCCCCGCAACAGAGGGCAGGCGCAGGCCTCGCCACGGGCCAGGGGCCATGTGGCGCGAGCATCTGAGCTAGGTGCTCGGCCCGCCTGAGGCCCACGAGCACTTCACGTGCCGCCCGGCATCCCAGGGCCGGCAGCAGGGCTGGACCGGCCCCGGCTGCATCAGGAAGCACTCGGATGACTTCCCCGGGGCAGCTCTGGAGCCCACCCAGGCCACAGAGAAGCCAGGGACCCCCAGCCATGGCTTCCTCCAATGTGAGCTGCTCCCAGCATTTCTCCTTTCCGCAGCTCTCCAAAGCGTATTTTTTGGCRCAGATGAACCCAAAAGCAGCATGTGACTCCTGAGATTAGGGTTATCACTGAAAAAACAGGGCCACGATGTGTACAGAAAACAACACGTGGCCTAGATAGTCATCCTCCATATTTTAAGGACATTGGAGAGTGAAGAGCAATGCCCAAAGACTTCAGAGTGATGAGGTGCTGGTTGTGGAAATATCCCATGGATATTTCAGGGAGTTSTTTATCGATCAGTGCACATGGCTCACACAGTTGGTGCAGGTTTTATAATGTCACTGCACATCCATGAGTCACTGGACATTTTTAGGTCCTGCCAGCTACACTGGCCATGCTGCCAAATGCTCACCCAACCTCTCCCTTGTATTCACTTTCATCTTTTCCTGGACTATGAAGGCAAAAAAAATCTCTTTCAAAAAGGGAGAGAATCTGGATAAATATAGCATATTAACCTGTCTTCTCAACAAAACTGTCTRTTTTTCTAATGCACCAAAATATTCATCCAATTTCTTGAAAAGGACCACAGAGTTGGTAGAAGCTTTTGATGTATTTGATTTCCCAAGAAGAATCCTTCATGTTCTTCCCCTATAAGGCCTATCCTCCTCTGCAATAAAAGAGAGCCATGTGACTAAGTCCTAATTCATTACTCTCACACATGCCTCCCCCCTAAAGCACCAAACCACTATCCTGGGATGATATGGTTTATTTGGTTTTCTTCACTGTTCCCAGCTTGTCCTTACTGCTGATGAAGTCACTTGTCCTGTAACTTGATAGTAAAACTCACCAATACAATGCACGCAAGATCCCAACTGGCTGCCAGATGGCAACAAAAGCCATGTGATTTCTATTAACTTTATTGGATTTGAACCTGGGAGCTGAAAAGCTCCATATCTCACAGCTAGTCCTTGGCCAATTCCATTCCCTGCTGCTCTCCTTTCTTTGAAGATTCAAATTTCATTCAGACAATGAAACACCCTTCTAGCCAGATACCACCTCCAGCGCTAGCTAAAGTAAATCCAAATATCTACATGAATGATGAGTACAAACCAAACTGTGTGAATTTCTGAACTGCAGCCTCTTGAGCTTACACTTGGAGGGGATCTCTTCTAAGCAGAATATACACAAGCCACCTGCACTGCAATGATGCTATTTATACACCAGTTACCTTCCATAAAAACACTTTAAAGGCAATAATGATTTTAGTTTCACAGCTAAGTGTAACTGCTCCCACTRCTTTGCAGATTAAAAACCCTGAGGCACAGGTATGTTATGCAACCCAGATCTATGGCAAAGCTTGGAACAAAACCCAGTCTCTCTGCTTTATACTGTCAAGCTGTAACTACACAATCTTTCTTCATATCAACGCCTCCCCTGCCCAGTCTCATCAAGAGTAATGAGATAAAAATTGCACCAGCATAACTGGATTGGAAATTAGTTGGTAGCTGTTGACAGGATTGTCTTCTTTGCAAKGTGGTACTGCTTTTTTAGTGTCCAGTTGACACCCACAGAACTGGCAATAGCCTTGTGGACATGTTGGATAGAGCCTAAAGAGGACACATTCCCACTTTCSCATTTGAACACTGAATGACTTGCATTGATTTTCCACTCCGCCCAGTGGGGCCCTTCACAGCCTGGGGCCTCAGGCAGTTGGCCTTAGAGTTCACCCTAGAAGTGGAGATTTTGACAGGAAAACTCTGTTAGATGTTACACCACAGGGCTTTGTTTGAAGGGTGTGGAGGAAATGCCGTCCAACCTGTTAACTGAGGAAAAGGTTCTTTGAACTGTAGTTACCTGTTGGCACAGAGATCAGTTAGGCAATCTTAATTGTTTACATTTGATTATACATACAAAAAAAATGTGTAGCTGCGTCACTTTGAACTAAGATATTTTCAGAAAGACGTGGATAAACAGCTCAGGAATATACTGAAGGAACACCCAGAGCTCTCTGCCACAAGGAAAACAAATAAGAGAGACCCCAGGACATCCCTGTCTACCTAAGCATTCATTCATCTGATTGTTCACCCATTCATACTATCCCCATCATCTTCTTCAGTGCCAATGGTTTTTGACAGAGCACAAAGAAGGAAAGTCTCGAATGGACAAAAACACAAAATCAGTAACCTTTTACATGATGGCTGGTCCCCATATCTGGACTAGATTCACCCACAGCATATACATTTTGGGAGAGTGCAGGTTCACATTGCATGATGACTAGATCTGTACCCTAATGCTTACATGCAAAGAATCACAGCAATGAACAATTAACAAGAGTTTTTATGGGACTGGTGGTAGTATAAAAACACTCACAAAAGAACACAAGCTATTCTGGTTACACAATATACAAGCATCCCACACTCCCTGCAGTCAGGCTCTCAAAGGGTATTATGTGTTGTTGGGGTGTTGGTAAAGGAGAGACTGACAGAGATATGGGAAGCCAACTAGCTTGATTCAAAGATGAAGCACTGTGAATCTGTTGTAGAGAAAAGATATGGTGATCACTAAGGGAAAGAAGACAGAGAGGAAATGAAATATTTGTTCTCAAAGGGTTCCAATACCTTTCCTGATATTTAACATCAGCCCTTTTGGGTCTGCCCACATTTGTATGGAATAATTCCTGGATGATGAGAGAGAAAATAAGTAGTTCTGTAGGCTACATGCCAACGAGTGTTCATGAGAGCTGTAAATGATTTCTAGCTTACCAAAGACACGGAGATCAGTGCTTGGACCACAGTGGCTACTTTTCTATGACAAGGCACAGGTCTAGATAACGTAGAGAAACTAGGGCCATCCATCCATCTGAGTTACTCATAGGACATCAGATTTCTGATGCCAGGGAAAAAAAGTTCCCATTTATTGGCTCTGCCCCATGAGCTGCACTGGGTCATGCGCACTGCTAGTGTTTCAGTGTTTGCTTACAAAGCAGATGTTTGACAGGCACAGAGATAATTCCTTCAAGATCTCTAACAGCTGCRGCCAGCATTCAGATAAGAGGCCTTGTATTTCTACAGCCACCCAGCCAAGGCCTTATGCAACTTGGTTAAATTGCCCTTTGAGACATTGCCTTGCCAGCTCGAGTAAGTGGCAGACACCTCTCTACAGGAGAACAAAACCAGCCTTTTGTTAGACATCAATTTGTTTTTCCTTTGGGATCAAATTTTGAAATACTTTATTTTTCCTTTTGTATTGTTTGGGGATTTTTTTCRTAATATGTAGTCTTCAGACATGGTCTGCTTCTGCCCCTGCCAGCCATCAGTGCTTTGGCACGGAGGCGGGTTAGTTCCATCTCTGTAGGAACACAGAGCTTTCACTGGGTCCATGGCATCGAGTGGCCATTTTCACAGCCCTAGTCTTCATCCCCTCTGCCTGAAACTGCACTTGCTGTGTGCAGGGCACAGTCTGCGGCTGACGTATAAAGTTTAAAGGATTCTCTTTCTGGGACTGAAATATTATACAGTGAACATTCATTAMGGAAGATAGAAGAGAAATCAGGCTGAACTCAGCAGAATGCTGCGGATATCCCTCAAAAAGCAGAAGACAATCACAAGACATTTTTCCACCCAGAATGGGAAATGTGGAAAAGTGTAGTACAGAGGTATTCAAGTTGTCTGGACACAACCAAGCTGCAGTAGCCTAACATTGGCTTGGTATTGTACCCACTTAATAATTATCAAACTTAGTGTCAGGCCTTAGTGCCTTGATCCCAGTACCACACTAATATGCCTATCTTACTTTCAGACCACAGCTGGTGAATCTGCAAGGTGCTGCAGATTGGGCTGTTGCTGACTTAGATATTTTTACAGTATAGTCAATATCTRTGGTGTCACCACAGCTTCTTGATTCACTGAACTCCAGGCTCAGAGACACCCAGTTCAGAATTTAAACACAGGCTCTGTGTACCCTTGTCTGCAAAATGCCAGGCAACAGAAAGTCCACCTGGGACATTTMACATGTGGTTTTGGTTTGGGGATCCTGATAATAGATCATGTGCAGAGGACATGGAATAGTGACATCAAAGCAAGCAGAACTAATTCGCTGGTCTTTATTTTAGGAAGATCTTGGAAAAAAACGTAGKTGGAAGAAAACCTTCCATATTCTCAGTGAGGAGATGAGACTAAAACAGAGCTCCATCAGTCTGGACATGAATTTCCTCAGGGTTGATTACTTTGGGAGTGGCCATCGCAAAGGCAGATCTAGGAAACAGAACAAACATGGGGTGAAGTTCAAAACAACAGCACATGATCACTCTTTGCAAAACAGGAGTCATAAAAAGTCAAAGAAACTAATAACACTTTGCCCTTGTATTGTGCCTCCCTTYGGAGGACTTCAGTGTACTTCGCCAAAGACACATATCAGATTCTGATGCCTGTACTCATGCTAAATTACACCTTGCTGTATGAGTAATCCCATTTGATTTTACGGTGTGAAGCAGTATACTAAGCACAAAGAGATCAGGCTCTAGCTCCAGCCAATGAAGTGTCAGTCATTTCAGGGCTGGGGGGKTTTTTTGATGGAATTGTGAGAAAGCCACATTTTTTGGGGGGTAGATGTCGAGTCGGAAATTGCTGCCACTTTCTCTTGTCATTAGTCTTCATACCCAGAGTCCAGTATAACATCAGTTACAAATACACAAATCTAATGACCAAGAAATTTGTCAAGGAAAAATGGAAAACTATCTGAAGTGCTAAACTCCCTGTGGTTGCTACTTTGCATATGCAACATTATTTGCTGCATTAAAAGATATGAAGGGCTTTGGCCAATTCTTGTTTCTCCATCTGCTCTTAAAGATTAGGCTGCAGGGTTCTCTTAGCTCTTCCTTGCATGCATGTGGAAGGTTACTGAAATCAGGCCAATTGAACTGGGGGTAAGCTGAGGCAAGAGGCTGTGCAACATTTTGCCCTTGCTGAAAGAAAGATTGCCCACAGTGGTGATTTCACAAGGGGTGAAGCTTAGCAATTGTCATAGCATGACATATTCCTACTGTTGTTACAGTGATCCTAGTAAAAATACTCACAAGGCTTCTCCCAGTTATAACAGTCATTAACTAGGATTTTCTCTTGCAATGTACTTCCGTTCACTTAAATGATAATTCCACTAAGGAATGGTGTCCATACAGAAACGTGTGTGTTTCTATATGACCCTGCAGGGGGTCAACACTTATAAGAGGTCAAAATGTCTTAGATGCTAACCTTGAGCACCGAAAGTGGTGTTTTTATGGCTATTTCATAGTAATTAGAATTAGGTTAGATTTGATTAAATTAGATTAAATTGGATTGGATTCGATTTGATTAATTTTGTTCTGGCCTATATTCTGGGGGATTTCTGGGAGCTTAAAATCCCCCTGTGAACCCATTCTGCAGTGTGGAAAGAGCTGGAGTAGAATTTCCTAGAGCTTTCCTTCTATTCAGCTCCCAGGTAAAAATTGTGTTGATTCTTCCCCTTTGGCCTCTTCCTGTGAATTTGCTTAAGGGAATGTCTTGGGAAAATCCTGCTGCGCTGTGGCCAGGCTCATTGAGGTAGGGACAACCTGCATGTCCTCTGCCTATACATCCCCTTACACAGAGACCTTGCCTTAAGATGAGGCCTTCTCTGCACAGCTGTAATCCAACCAATATCACTGAAAACTCACTAGACTCTTTCTCACTTTGTGCTGTGTTCAGTTGTCAAAGGGCCCACTAATACCAGACATGCTTCAGTAGGTTGCTGTGGGAATCAGATCCAATTAAACACAGTACCTGCAATTTTCAGCCACTAGCCCACATCATGAGCCAAAAAACAGAGCAGCTGAAGTGCTGAGCAAGGGGAACTAAGTCCTCTCACTTATATACGGCACAGAACAACTAAAACCATAGCTGCCCAAGAAGATGCGGAAGAATGCTTTGAAGAACCAGTGCATCCCTGGGAGCTGTTTCACAGCAAATATCTTCATTTCAGTGTTGCTCATTAATCATCCATTTCCATTCCTGGCGGATCTTACTACCTGGTTTTTAGTTTACAGATGTTCTTCAGAGTGGTTCAGTTCTTCTCTTCCCTCACGCAATTGCTCAATGTGGTCACAATTTTGAGACAAACTATATTAGTCAAGGGCAGAACTTGGAGACCATGGTGCCAGAATTTTGCATTTGCAACATTTCTGCAAGCAGATTTCTCTGTTTCAACCCTCAGGTCGGACATCTAGCTGATRTATTTAGAAATGACTTTCCATGGACCCAGCTAAAACAAATCTGAGTGTCCAGTGAGAGAATTATTGTTTGCAACTGATTGCACTCAGAGTTGCAACACAGGGGAGAGTGGGTTTTTTGCTTTTTTCCCCTTTGTTGCCTTTGGAAATTTCACAACCTTCAGTTAGCTAAACTCTGAGTCTGAGCTGAGGATCTTGCAACATTGGTTTATCAATGCCACTGAAAAACAAATCCCTATAGCGTCATAACTTTCATTGATCCACCAGGTTGGATCCAAGCTGATAGCAACTCAGACAAGATCTCAGGAAAATAAAAGTCAGACTTGTTGATTCAAACTAACCTGGAATCACAGCCTGGCAGCACAGATGCCTCCTGTTTAGCAAACAGACTGCACAGCCCAATTTTTCTCTCAGTACAAACTCTGACATAGCATCAGGCAGGCATCTTCTGCAGTAGGGCTTTTCTGATCCAGAAGTTTCTCTTCAAAGTCACACCTCCACTCAGAGTAACCGAGAGTCCAGTGACTAGACAATGACATGTTGGGAGGAAACCCAACATATCTCTGCACCGCCTGATTGATACCAGGGTACTTGAACATAGGTGTATGTTCATATGGTGTATTTTGGGGCACATTGGCACAACAGGGGTTAAATTCACTCTGAGCAAGAGCTGGGTGATGGCAGGAGGTGACTGGGAAACAATTATCTGTATTTGTTGCACCAGCAAGGGAGTATCTACAGAAATACTGTGTATTACAGTATACTACTACGTACATTTAAAGCAAGCACATAGACTTATGTTCTCACACTGAGCTTCATGAACCCACGAAACTGATTGCTAGAGGATGTTAAGGAGCCAAAGGCATAACTGAATTTAAACAGAGGATCAACCCATGGTCCACATCTGGTGTTAATCTGAAGATCTATAAAGAACCTCTGGCTTGGTAAGTCCCTGAGTTGCTGCTGGCTGTAGCTGGAAGGCCACTCTTTAGGCATATCCCTTTCTTATCCTCTTTCTGTAAGTAACCACCACTGGCTACTATCAGACAGAGGAACTAGGGCTCTGATCTCAGGCAGTGTGGCTAATTTTAAGTCACAGTCTAAGCTTCAATGAGTGAATCAGGATTTCCTGAAATTACTGAGCATCCACATCAGGTGCTGTAGGTATTTACCATGCTATGGCCATGATTTTTTTATTCATAACATAGCAATGCATTTCAGACTTTACAGGCACCTGTGTGAGTAACTTCCAGTCAATGCACCTCATAAATAATGACTGTGCAGAGAGTGCTGCTGCCTCTTCTACTTTGTCAAATTTTGGATTTGCTCCATAATCCAGCATAGATTTGTRTTGGAATAGTCAATGGAGCATACAGTACCTGTCGTTCTCACTTCATAGCAACAGAGCTGCAGTGTGTTCACTGCATATTTATCACTGATTTTTTCCCCCCTGCAACTCACCAATGACTCTGACAATACTGACAGTCTGAGCAATGGGACTTTGTGTGGGTGGCCTGTATAGATGTGTGAGATGGTTACACAAGCAGAGGATGCCGGGGAATGCTTTAAACCCTTGACCTGCTGCAGCTCTCCAGGCAGATGTATTTTCCAGCAGATATGTGCACTAATAGAGTTTCATCAGGGGTTTCTTCTTGCCTGGGGCTGAGAATTTGAGCTTGGATTTGGGAAGGACTTAAGCGTGTTAGTCTCTTTGCAGGATTCTTGCAACTTAAMACTTAAGCATGCGTGTGCATGCTCTTATTGGAGCCAGACCAGAAAACTCAGCACCTCAGAGCAGCAAGACCCACAGCTCCAGGGCAAAAATCTAGACAATGGGAATTTTTACTGTTGACCACAATGGCATCAGGATGAGATTCAATATCTATCATCACCTAAGGGTTCATTTATCAACTGTAACCCAAAATCCAGGTGGGGCTAGTCTGCCATGACATCATTTGAGGAGAGACTAGTGTCTGACATTACAAAGTGATTTCCAGGCCAGACCAGACTTGGAGAAGGGGATGGATAAAGCAAAACATGCTTTCAGCCAGCAGAGCTGGGTGGGCACTGGTCAGCATCATGGGCAAAACTGTCACATATGGCCCCTTATATGGAAATTAAGCCAGAGAAGAACTAGAACACAGAGCAGAAATGGGGAACCTAAGGAAGCTCAGCTCATTTCTCCTGCTGCTGCCAGAAAAATCAGAGGGATGGAAGTAGTGACTGCAGCCTCTAGGAGAGACTGTCAGCAACAGCTCCCCAGAAGTAGCCGGGGTGCCTCACACCACATCCCTCCCTCATAGCAGCAATAGCCAGGTCACTGACCAGTCATCAGATTGCCACCATTRGCAACTGCCTACTTTGCCTGTACCAAGAGCCACCCCTGTGAACACTGTTCTCCAGTCTTCCATTGGCTAGGTAATTGGGGATTTCTGTTACGTTTTCCATCACTTCCTTGTTCCATCACTTCCATCCCCTCCTTCTTTGCTGAACATGGCATGTCAACACTGGGCTTCAGCCCTGCTCATCCTTCATAGTCAATCTCATCCAGGACCAGGAACACCTTGAGAGTGCCAGGGACCATGACCACAGCATCTGAAAAGGCAGAGTCCTGGAGGAGGCCAAAATGACTCCATCACGAGGGGAGAGAGGCCAGGCTCATGGGACCTGCGGGGTGCGGCCAGAAGAGGCATTGCGGACTTGCTATAGTGCTGGTCCTTTGAAAGGTGGGCCAGGGACCCAGCATCCCATCCATTCAGATAACCCCATGCAATCAAGGTTCGTTCTGCCCTTGCGTCATTAGAAGAGCTTTAGAGGTGCTCTCTTTGATGCTTCTGGAATGGACACCCAGGGGGCTGCTGGTTTTGTTTGTGTTTTCCTCTCTGCTTGTTTTCTATTACTACATTAATGTCCAATCCCCTACATGGACCATAGCCTGGATCTGTCCCATAGTATTGTTAGCGATGTCACAAGGGTTATGACCGCTTGTGACTGTGCACAAAAATAATCATTCAGAAGATAAGGAAAACACTGGAACATATGATATCCCAGGAGGCACGAATCCTGTTTATATGTGAAATGTCCCATATGAATAAAGCATTAAAGAGGGAAAAAGAAAAACATGCAGACTGCAAGAAATTCTGCATCAAGCATTAGATTTTCCTTTAGAGCTCAGCCTCAGCTCCAACAGTGAGACAAAGGATCAGAGACTTCACGCCAGCTTTATCTCCTCCATCCTGTCTTCTCTTGACGGGAGCAAGTAAGAATGTGAGGACTGACCTTTCCTAGAACCTCTTCCGCTTTTCCTAGAAATAAGTCTTCAGTCACATGATAGTGTTTTGCTTCTCTTTAGGAATTCCAGATCCTGAATGAGGCAGATCGTAAACAAGGAAACCTGATACCTCAAGGACAGAAGGAGAGAAAGAACAAGATGTCCATAGGCACACTGGAGTGTGTTCAAGCATTGCAATGTGTTCTGTGGTTTGTTTATATCTGTGCATGTCTCTGGGTATACATACACACATATATATGTGCTTACAGACATACTATCATTTTTTATCCTGCATCACTAAATGCTGCCCAGAGAGAGTCAGTCATAAACAAATCGAGGTTCTCCAGGACAAGCCCTGCTCTTTCAGCCCAGTCCTGACCACAGCCCTGTCTTTATGTCTGCAGCTCTGTGGCTTCAAACCCAGCTATTTTATGGCAGAAGGCAGTGACTGCAGGACCTTGTTTGTGGGTGCAAGCAGGCACATGAGCACCCACAAGCTGCCACACAAAACCAGCCACTCTTGCCTGGCTGTTTATTAAAATCCTGTCTGGCTTTTAAGGAACAGAGCTAACTTTGTGGCCGGTGGGAATGAGACATGAGATGGGTGCTGGAAAGCAAAGGCAGGATTTTTTGGACGAATGAGTAGCCTGGTTAAAAGAGAGATGGGACAGATTCCTCAAAAGGCGCAGAGAGAAAAAAGAAACTTGGAGAATCAGAGGTAGCAGCTGGACTGGTGAGTCAAAGGGAGAAAAAAGATACTTCCAAAGGAGAAATCAAATGAGAAAATCCTCTTGGATTTTCAAAAGGGAAATTCAGAGAAGAAACCCCCTGGAGTTTCAAGAACTGAAGGGACTCAGTCAGATTCCCATATGATCATGATGACAGAAGGAAGGCTGGAGAGCAGGGGATGTTAGGGACTCAGGCACTCAGCAGCACATCTCCAGCCAGTAGAGGTGATGTTTCTGAGCTCTCTCATCTAATATTTCTACAGTGAGAGAGGAAGTTTGTAATAACCATCCTGCATCAGAAGGAACAGCTCAAATGCAACAGGAGAACTACTGCAGAGATGCCACCACGCAGGGAGCTTTTAAATGCACTCTCCAAATGTGTTAGTAGACGGTATGTGAATATGTGATCCATATCTTCGTGTTCTTCCCACTCCCAGAGAAAGGAAGAGTTCTCCTGGTTTAAACCCCTGTGAACTAACACAGGATCCACCACTGTTTTGCCACACCACTGAGACCCTTGCCCAAAGGGAAGAAGGTAAACACAGGGGAAGCCTGAACCTTTACCCTGAGGCAGCCTCATTCTCCTGAGTCAAACTCAGTCTGCAACCCTATGCCAAACTCTCTCATTAACACCAAAGAGCTTCTTAATCCTAAGACATTTTTAGTCTTAATATTAAACATTTACCTTTCATCAGAAAGTTAGCCTCAACCCTAATACAGCTGGAACCCAGCCATAAGCAGGGTTCAAAAATGATTTTTTCTCTCTCTGCTGATAACAGAAAACTTTTAGACAATAGGAAAGACAAACCTTTGCTATCAAATTTTTCCCTAGTGGATAAATCTATTGCAATTTGCAAACTGTTGACCAAGGAGCCCTGTTTGCTTAGTTTCTTGTTAGAGACGTGACCCTCAGTCGTGCTGTCAAAGGAGCATGCACAGTTCTAGCAACCAAGCCATTAATTAAAGTCTTATAAAAAGCCCACTGAAGTTACTGGAAGGATTCCCATTGATCCCTTAGATAATGCTTGAAATATAGCAATTCAACTGAAAAGTTCGTAGGGATGTCTTCCCTCTCTTGTGGAAGTTTTCTTGATGTTGGTATTTCCCTAGCTGTGTCCAGTGCCACTGGGATCAATGGTCAAAATATAAGTCAGAAAGAAAAGGCAGTTTTGTGCGGTCCTTGCAGCATTGGTGCTAGGGCATGGTTCAGGCTGCCGGCTGCCATTTCACTGTGTTCCTAGTGCCGTGGTGTCTCCAAGGTCCTGAGATACCAGCATGGCTGTGATTTAACAGTACTGCACAGAGGGTGTAGCACAATCCCATGGAGTATGGAAGGGATATCACTGCAAATTCTGCTCTATCCCTCTGAAACAGGCTAAACTTTACTGGTCGATCTGGACAACCACCTCATTATCCATTTTTGCTCATGGTATTTAGCTAAATAATGTCTCATATCAAAACAGTAGTATAAGGACCTTATACTACTCAAATCTGTTTTCTACCCTGCGTAAGGAGCCCCTGTCCTGAACCATTCACAGGTCCTCTCCTTTGTTACAGATAGTTTAGCCAAGAAAGCACCAAGACCAACACAATGGAGTAGCTGAAATACTGAAACTATTGGAAAGCAGAAACCTCACTCATCTCAGTGACTATGGTAGGATAACTCCTCAGTTAGAGAGCTGTTGGGGACTTATTTTGTTCTAGCCCTGAACTAAGCACCTGCTAGGTCATTTCTCTACTGCTGTATTGTTTTCTGTAAAGTAGGATTTATTATTATTATTACAATGTATCGCTAATAATGTTGGTACACATCCGAGAGGCCTGATATTTGAGCATTAATGAAGTACTGGAAAATTCATGAGGAAATGCACATAAAGTTGCAACGTGATGTTAATACTCATCATGTAACTGAAAGCTTCAGCTTCCCCCCCAAGACAGCAGATCAATGGGGCTATGACATTCCTGCCATTTGCTCCTGCCTGAGTACAGCTACACAAACAACTCATCACACGTGTGCCATCCTGCAACGAACTGTGTGTAGCTCCTACCCTTGGATAAATGTCCATGTGCTTCCTTGGCCGTGAAAGCCTGGGAGGCTGAGTTCTGCCCTCCGCGGTGTGAAAGTGGGCAACTGGGCTGTTACTGGGGAGTAACAAACAAGCCAGAAGCCAGCTCTGATTTATCGCAGRCCAACTTGTATATGCAGCCATAGCCTGGAGCTGCTACAAGACACTTCTGAGCCCATGTTTTCCATCTCTGGATTGTCCAGAGAGAGTTCTAATAGGCTGAAGTATCTCAGAGGAAGATTAAAAAAACAGCTAACAGTGGTACCCTTTGCCAGTCAGCAAAATTTTTTCCTGACAGTCCACCAGTGTGTGGATGCCGGATGGTTTATATCCCTTTTGATTTTTCCTCTCCTATCACATATAACTGTGAATTCTCTCATTAGTCATACTGTACCATTTCCAGCACATCGTTTAATCCTTCTTCATCAAAAGGCCATTTAAACAAAGATTAGCCTATTTAAAATGTGGCTGCTGTCGTCACTTCCCTCTGTGCCGTATTTATTCTCTGCTCTATTCTTTTTTTGGGGTAGTCGTGCCAGGTAGCTTTTGATGAGTAACATATTGTTCGTATGTTGCTGTCATGTAGCCAATAAAGCACTAAAGACGCCATCAGGAGTAAAAAAAGCCGTTGTGCGATACTGAAATAAGCTTTTCTAAATGAGAATATGTGCTCTTCCGCGTCAGACAGCTCTTTTCCATATCGTTCTCTCAATCCCTCTTTGGAATATGTCCTGCTCACTTGGACAAAAAAGCACAAGTCCCCTAGATCTCACTTGAAGGAAGCAAAATGACTCTCAGTGACTCACTTTAAGAACTACTAAAAAAATAATCACAGATATAAGGTGGTAGGGAGGAGGCAGAATACTTCTGCTCTAGCTAAGGCCACTGTACAAAGGCAAATTTTCCTTAATCAAGTTAATGTGAGTTCATGCCCATTTCTTAGCTAAACAATCATGCATGCACAGTGGATGTTTGCAAGGAAAATTTAGCTTATGCTTACTTTACAAACATATGTCTGCAAAACTGAAGTACTTAGCTTTGGAAATCTGACCTGTTGTCTTTCTAGAAGTTGCCAGCAGATTGGACTCTGCGTGTCACACAGATATCATTTGGATCATTGCTCAATGCCCACAGGGCCAGGGTTAATAAAGCAAAAGGAAACAGAGCACCAAAGCACTGTGATAAATGTATGTGCACCACAGACCATTTCATTGGCTTCCGAGGAACTTTCTATCATCTAATTGCTCAATATTCAAACTAGTACTTGATACTGCTTATCCAGAGATCTACCGTTCCAACCAGAAAAATATATAGACTGACAAAAAGCGCAGTGTTGGGAAAGACACAGCAGGAATTGCAAAGAAAAAGCATCTAGCCAAGGAAAAAAACTCAGTGATCAAAGGCTGTAAGATAAAGGTTGGTCTAGTATCTATAATAAAACTCAGACTTTGCATAGTAAGTGGGGAAATTCTGAAAGAAATTAAGAGGTCCGCGCTCAGATTTGCTGAGAGCCATGTGTTATTCTCACCAAGAAGGTAGGAAAGAAGGTTAAGGGTCTGTCCAAGGCCACATGACAGAAAACTAGCCAAGTGCAGATACTGATCTTTCCTCCATATGACACCCTTTCCTATCAGGTCTGAGCTTACATGGTGTTCAGCACCTCCTGTTTATTCACTTCTGAGCATTCTCAGCTTCTTTGAGACACCTCCTGGAACTGGCTTGGGCTGGCCAGAAGTTGCTACTAGCAGATAAGGACACCTTCTCCTTGCTCAGAACAGTAGCTCAGACATCATTTGTGAGGACACCAGCGGAGGAAGGATTTGTGATAAGGGGAGGATTTTAAACAGTAAAACAGGGAAAGGGAGACTGAACACCTGCTGTGTTTTGCTCATGGAAGAAATAGAGGGAACAGCCTAAGAGAAGGCTTGGAGCTGGGGCGGGGAGAGAAGAAGACAAGACTGAAAGGAGCAGGGCTGCATATCAATCAGCTCTGTAAAGGAGACCAGGGAGATTCCCACACCATTTTCTCTGCCACACAAGATCGGGATTTCAGGATCTGAACCAGAGGGGACAGAGGAAGGAGGAAAGAGAGACATTTACAAAGCCAGACACAAGCAGCATGTCCCCCAGGACAGGGGCCAGCTCTGGGCAGGAGAGAACCTGGCCGATTCAGGACCCAGCTGTGATTTTAACAATCAGTTGCCAGGATCAATGCCCAGCCTGAAAGGTTAGGAGCCCATATATTTTCCTCCAACCACTAGGTCCCCTGCTTCTTTTCTTGCCCCACATGGGCAATCTCCATTTCAGCATAATTGCCATCATGGAGGCATGGAGAAACCAGGCCAGACACTGCCACATCAGAGAACTTTGGGATGGTGTTATAGTCACGCTAATGTTGATGGGGGAGCGGTCTGTGTCTGCCTTTTACAAAACAGCATTAAAAGCCACAGGATAGTGGCTGTTTTCTGAAGTTTCCCACCCTCCCCTTTAGTAAAGAGTCAAAGAGGGTCTCACTTGGCTGTCCTGGCAGACTTCCCTGAGGGGAAGGCAGCAAAGGGAGGGAGGGGGCAGGACCTGACACAGTTTGTTTTCCACATGTTTTAATCAGCGAAGTGACACTTCATGAGTACTCTTGTACATGCCAAGAACAATCCTCCTACATGCAGTTGTCGATGACATTAAACAGAGTGAGAAGGCAAGAAGGCTCGGCCTCATATGGGCCAGAGCTGCTATTTTCAGGGTCGGCCCTAGAGCCCGAGGGCCAGATTCTGACTCCAAAGAAGAGGTTCCTCTCAATTTGGCCAGGTACAGTGAACAGGCTCTGAGATGGGTGGAAGAAGGGGAGGGGTCAGGAACTCCCTTGCAGAAGCCATGGCTGTTGATGGTAAGCTGTTACAGGTTGAGTTTTTGCATAATTCCTTAAATGCATGAGTGCGCATCTTTCCTCTGATGAGTTCACATTTAACCTTCTCAGCTGTGCTAGATCTTTGTTTCAGTGCAGCCCTATGACAGATAATAATAAGATAATGCTGAGCTTGGCCAGCTGGGAGTTATTAATTACCTTCCTTTACAGTCTGTACAATATATATTTGTGCATATACATATATATAAACACATATAGACATATAGTACCCACAGTTTGGATCCAGGATTTCTATTCTTGGGAATATTAATTTTTTATAACATCAGTTGTTAGATCTTTACTAGACTCATCATCTAGAGACCAAGATAATATCACCATCTCTGATAGCTCAGACACGGTCATGTAGAGGTACATTCCAGATAGAAGAGCTAGCAAAAGAGCTAAGGATGAGGACAGCAGTGGAATAGGAGAAAGGGTAGGAGGGAAAGTTATACTATGATCTGTTACAGCCTTGGAACAAATCTTTTTTTCTCAGTGAGGCAGGCACTAAACTGGCTCTAAGGGTAGGAGCTTCGCAGGGGACCCTCCCTGCTCCCTCCGTGGAAGCTAGGAAAGGTGAATATGAACTGCAGATGAAGCAGTGGCCTGCTGTTCATACCCTGCAAATCCTCTTTAAGGAATAGGCAGAGGAAAAAATATGATTAATAGTTAGTGACACTGGATAAAGAAACATGGATCATAGGGGTTTAACTTGACCCATGTTGCCACCAATGACCAAAGTCTCATTGTCTTCAATGGGACACTACATCTGGCTGTGCATTGGTACCGTGGTGACCTGTGGCTAAAACTATTACTGATACATCCATATTTTAGTTTAGATTTTAAACTCTTTTGGACAAAGAAGTATCTTTTCAATGTATCTGTAGTAATGTGAAACCCCTTTTGAGCACTATAATAAACCTATTACCACTGATAACAATTACAGTGATGATTGGGAGCAAATTCCTCAGGTAACATGAAGGAAATATCCGCTGTGTCCTCCAAAACAGTAGCAGGGAATTGCCCAGAGGTACACCTAGTCACAATCTCCTGTCATTTATCCCACTGGAAGCAAGAAAAAAGCTACAATAAAGCCAAGGGACCACAGTCCAGTTGGTCATTCCCCAGGACCCATATGCACTACCGAATCAGAGAGAGATGGGCCAGAGTGTTAATGGAACCTGCAATGGGAAAAAGCCATACACCCGGCAGCTTCCCGGGATGGCTGTGGTGAGTGCGAGATTTCTCACCTGTGGGTCTAATCCAGCCCAAAGCAAGCACTTTAAGCCTGCAAATGATCCCCTTGCCTTGCATGGGCCCATGATCAAGTTGTAATTGCTCAGCTTGCATAATTAAAACCGGCTGCCACTGTGCTAGGTTCCATCCAAGAAATAGCTGCACAAATACATTTTTTACAGTTAATGTAAAGAACAATTTTGTGGCTTCTACCCTAACTGGCCCTTCAAAAGCAGCATTTGTGTTTTAATTCCTTCCAAGTTCACACAAAAATGTACCCCTCCCCCCCAAAATAATTAGTTCCCATCCTTTCCTATTGTCCAGCACAAGAGCTGCGAGGTTTCCCACTTATATGGATTTATTGCCTATTAATTATAGTTCACAAAACCCATTCACAGTAACGTGTGTCCTGGAAACTCCAACTCTTCCTGGCAAACCAAATGTTTAACATCATGAGGGGTATAAAAATATAAGCAATCGTGTCTGAATCACTTCTAACACAACAGATTAGTTTGCAGGGTCTAGCAGTTTGTAGCATAAATCACACTTTAGAGATGGAAAAAGACTCCTAGATTATCTGCTTCAACTGTTTTTTGCAAGAACCTATTCTCTGCGGCCTTCATCCAAACCTAATTTGAGAAATATCTCTATGTATGAGGTTTCCACCACTTCCCTTTGGGATTATCCAACAGCTTGACAGAAATCACTGTTAGGAAATATATCCTGACATTTAAACCTACAGTTTCCATCACTCAGTCTAAGCCTTTTACTTCTAATACTGTAACTTTGGTCACCCAAAGTGAGTGTCCCATTCCCTTCCCTTCCTTCCTTAAATGTTCGCAGTCTCCAGATATCTGCAGAGGGCTCAAATGTCCTGTTGTCATCACTGTTTCTCCCAGCTAACCCCTGTTTATCAGTACGGATAAGGACACTTTTCCAGCTCTGCTCCCCTGCATGTCAGTGATCATCCTAGAGCTCCCAAACACAGTTTTGTCAGCAGCAAAGAAAATAAGGGAGAGGACTGGCGAGGACAGGTCAGCGGCCAAGGCAAACAGTCGCTCTCACACGAGGGATCTGTTTCCAGTGTTTCAATGTTCAGACTTTTAATAGGTGTTTTTTCCCCTCTGGTAATGGTTCAATCACCTTTCCCTTAGCTGAACCATTCCTCAGACAAGAAAACAGGATTAACCAACCAAGACATGTTTGGAGCTAAAGGCTGTCACTATTTACTTGTGTGTTGTGCTTTCTCACAGAAGTGCTCAGTTCATTGTGGCCTTGTCGCTGCGAGGAGTGAGGGGAGACCATGTGTATGGGGTATGTACAGTACATGTAACCCACTTTGGCCAGACTTGGCAGGAGMACCTTGGCAGCGGCACCTTAATGAAGAATTTGGCACCCTGACTTCCTCCTCCCGATCCCCTTGCTTTATCTTGCACTGGATACACACGAGTGCTCTCCCCTTGGCTCGCTCAGTGCCCTTGTGGGGACATGAAAGGTGGAGTGATGACCCTGGCTGAGGTCAGCAACAAAATTCCCACTGACTCTTCTGAGGCCGGGACTTCACTTTAAATGACTGTTCTTCAAAAACAGTGAAGGATCAAAACTGTGCCACATGAGTGCACTGGTTAAAGTGAAAGACTTGCTAAGCAGATACAGGGTCCAAAAAGAGTTACAGAAGGTCAAATTTCCAGTTCAGTGAACCTTGTCAACAGTCCCAGAGCAGCACCTTTCTCAGGAGGAATGGACTTGCCATCCACACAACACTGACGAGAACTAAAGGCTGAGATTTCTAAAGCTCGGGGCATCAGAGGCACAAACCTGTTTATTCTTATGCTGATTTGGGAATCAGATATCTACCAGACCTCAGTCTAGAAAGCCACACACTCTCCTCCAAGTTCAGAGAAATCAAGTTATCCAGATTTGACAATGTCTGGTGTTGTCACGGCATCCAGGACAAATCCACTCAACGCACAGGACCACATGGATCCTGGGGGAGGTGCAAGGTCTGCTGAGATCAGCACACTGCTCCCAAAGGAGAGCCATGGCTGCAGGAGAGGTCACTGCTTTGGTGGCCCATTTCTACACAAGGGAAGAAGGCATTGACATAGCACCAGGCTGCATTGCTCCATCTGCAGCATTATTTGGCACAAAAAAAGCTGGCAGCAAGGACATCAGGAAGGGACTGAGATTACTGGAAAGGGAAGAGATGAAGGAGAAACTCCAAAGCGAAGAGAAAATCTTTCCTCCTTCAGGCTCTCCAGTCTTTTAGGAACTGGGTGCTAACATACCCATACCACTTGAATGTAAAAAAGGCAACTTAGGGAGCTTATAGAGCACTTACCTGTGTTGCTTTGCATGTACAGGTGTGTGCACATTATCCTACAGCAAGCAATCAACTGCTTCATTGCCCAACAATTTAACCACATTTTAAATAAATGGAGAACAATATCTCTTTAAAAATGTTTGGCCCAAACACCTGGGCCAAATTAGAAAACCACTATCCCTCTTTTACTGGGTGCAAAACTCTTCTGAACTGATCTTCCAACATGCTGTAACCTGCAGCTGGGAGCAGAACAAACCCCTCCTGGAGAAATATTTATAAAATGGTGACCCAGAATGATGATGAGACCAACTCATTAGGAAATATCAGGTTCAGCCACTCCTGTACCCACTTTCCCTGTGTGGAAATGTCACCAAATAGATCATGTTGGACCAGACCCAGAGGAGCACCTCAGCCCCTCCTACAAACCCCTGTTCCTGAGGCAGTTCCCTTCCCAGTCCCCAGACATCTCTCAAGGAGATGCAATGCTGATCTCTCCTCCTCAGAGCTTACAAAATGGCCCAGGTGATGGCAGGGTAGAGGAAGCAGTACAGCTGCAGAGCGCCACTAAGTAAATGTTCAGCTGAGCTCCTGCATATACCCCTCCTGCTGACACCCAGTGCAGAGTCATTCCTACCAGCACAAAGCAAACATGAGCACTGAAACCCCACGTTTTGAAAAAAGGAGACCTGGGCATATGCAGCTCTACAGGGGCAACAGAGGGCTTCAGTGGTGCAAACAAGCCAAGTATCCTTACATTACCTCTACCCCTAATGCATGCTTGTTACACTGATGAATATATACCACAAAATGCTTTTGCACTGCTGGAATCCCAAACTTATCAGATGGAAAGGTCTTAAGATACAAAACTCTAGGGTGTGAATGAACGTCAGTTCTGGATCCAAACCTGAATTCAGTGCAAGATCAGAGGAGCCGTTTCTTTTTCAAAATACCAGTTCATGGCATTGTGTTTAGCATGAATATAGGGATCAAAAAGTCTGAAGCTTTCTGACAGGTCATGGCCCATTGCAATGTGCWGCTTTCTGTTGTGAGACTGCAGTGTGAAGATCTACACTGTGTCCTGTCATCTCTGCAAGATATTTCATCAGTCACCAGGCTGTTCTGCAATGTGCTTAACAGGAAAATTGTGTAAGCACAAAGAAAGTGAAGGCAAAGAGCAACTTTGGCAATCCCTGCCCAGGACAGTGAAGGTGATGAAGGCTGGGAATAGTCCAGCCATTCAGTCACGTTATGGTTGGTGATTAGATGTTTGCAGAGAGTTTTGCGTGTATTTGCGATCTGGAGACAAGGAAACAAAGGCCCTTAAAGGAGATATATGTGAGCTCTTTTATTGCACCGAGCTGGTTGACTGAATGCAGGAAGATTGCAAAGGTTCATGTCTGTGGTTTCTCCCTTTGCTGGAGCTGATACCACAAGATAAAACTGTGGTTTATGGTACCTTTATCAAAAAAGTGCTAATCAGCATTAATTGTAATCAATGCTCTTTTGCAAAAACAACAACCAAGGTAGGGAGTTGAGCCTGAGAGAATGGAYTTAATCATCAGCTTCATTGATATTTAGCCTGAGCAGTCTAAGTGGAGATGGTCTCCCATCTCATTTAACACAGCAAGGTCTTGCCAACTCTCCACCAGTAAATCCCCAGACCAGTCGTGAGAACTAGTCCTCACTTTAGGTCAGGAAGAAACAAGCATTTTCTTGCACTTCCACACAGCTCTCTCCTGCTACGAATGACACTGCAAGAGCTGACAGTGGCTTCCTCAGGCAGACAAAAAGTGGTTTATTTTTGGCATCCTGTCCACAATACTGCAGTTAAAAGACACCTTGTGTTTCCCACTGAGCTCTCTGAAATTTGATGCATGAAGTTATTTCAGGGCAGAATCTGAGATGGAGCCATCACATCCCTGATTTTCCTTTCATTCCCCCATCCCTGTTTTTTCCATGCTATTCTTCTGCTTTAAGGGATATACACCAAAAGCCATAGTTTCTAGGAGCAGAGACAATGCATCTAGACAGGAATCACTACATGCAAACAACCTGGGCAAAACACTCCCTCCCTCCCATCCCTGATTGCAATCTTGAGACGCTTTTTACTATAACTGTGCACCAAATTGGTTCACACATTGAATGCAAGTGAGCATAGTTCTGATGAAAGGTGCTGAAATGGCGGAGACTGAAGTCCTCTATTGATCTCCCAAACAGGCAATAGCAACGCAATGTGCCCTGACCCTGACCTGTGTGACCAACTGTAGGAAAATCCACTTTCTCTTGAGCCCTGGGCCTCTCTGTTGAAAAAGCCAACAYGGAGGGCAGCAACATCACTGGTCTGATGGCAAGGCAGAGGACACTTGTCTACTGGGTACCTGCACTTATTCCCATCAGGGCATAGGTGTGTTTAACACTGCTAAACATCTCTGAATTTTTTTTTTTATGACTCATAACACAGCATTACATCCTTCAGAGTAAATCTGCTGGGTGCCTTTTAGAAAAGGGGGTAGTATTAGGCTCTGTTTCTGACAATTCAAGCAGCATCTTCCAACTTATATTCYCCAGATTCGGGGATGCTGGAAAGCAAAACATCAGTTTGCTAGTCACAGGCAACGGCTCAGCTGGTCCACAGAAAATCCTACCTTCAGCAAAGGTTAAAGGAATTAAAGACTGGCTCAAAGGTTTGGTAATGAGATACAAAGTCTTTTCCTTCTAGATAACTGGTGCTAATTATATAGGTTGGGGGGTTTTTTTGTTTTTTTTTTGTTTTTTTTTTTTAATAATGCTGTTGCAAAGTCATGACAGCTCAGGTGGTTCTCAGATAAAACAAGCCCAGTTCTTCCCAGACAAGGCTTCAGGCAAAGAAATCACAGGAGAAGGTGCTTCAGTCAGGCCTCTTGTTTGGGATCTCAGATGCAGGGCCAAGGCTTGGCAATCCCAAGACAAAGACTCACTTTCCAAGGTGGCGCTTGCCTGATGAGAAGTGAACCATGTTTCTATTATCCTCCCAACAGCAGCAGCAGTAAAAGATGTTTTACAGGCAGTGATGGAGACAAGAGTCCTGCAGTGAGGACTTGCAGTCAAAACAAAAAGTCAGAGAAATAATAAAACACAGGAGAGGGGAAAAGGGAAGAAACTAAAAAGCAACTGAAGCTCGCTGATTGGGGCCCTTTGGGATGCTCTGCTGGACATGTCCTGGGGACTGACAGATAATCCCAGGGCTTTGACTCCTATAAGTTTTGCCAAAACCATCCTTGGCCCCTAGTAACATGATAATCAAACACCTCAAAAGGGACTGCTGGAGACATTTGGATTCCCTTGTGGCTAATTATAGATTTTAAAGCTTTGGAGGGAGTGGGTGTTCCCCCCATTAAAAAAAAAAAAAAAAAGGATAATTATACAACTCCACACTCCCTTACTTTCTAATGCGACACACATTGGGAATCTCGTACATTGACTACAAAGTGCGTATTGTTCTATGTCAGCAGATAAATAATTCACCATCTGAAGACTTGAAAGTTTTTCCTTGTAGTTCAGGATTATTGTTCCACTTGATGCATGAAGTTGGCTGCTTTTCTTTCTTCTTCTTCCCAAGAGAATTGGATCACTCCAAGACTTGAATAATTTCCAGGCTAATAGCTCACCAAGACTGTGTGTGTGCGCGCRTGCATGCCTGTAGAAGAAGTTAGGTGGAGAGGTGATTTCATTTGTCTTTTATTGTCATTTGTTTTTAATTATATAGATACATTTTTTTTTACAATGATGTTGCAACTATTGCCTCTTGAATTTCTTCCAGCCATGTTTAAAATCTATGATGCTCTATCAGCCAAAAATTTCAAGGGGGAAGGAAAGGGCTGTGTTGCTGGTTTAGGGTTTGTTTTGTTTTGCCTTTTTTTTTTTCCCCTCTTAAATCACAGAGTGGATTTGTGTTAACACATGTTGAACCAGGATATCTCTGTGTGGTTAGGGCTGTCCTTGCTAGACCCTTTTCCAGCAATCAAAAATACACACACCTTCCAGCAGGCACAAACTAGTGTGGTACCCCATTTCTCCAAATCACTGGGAAGCCCAGATTTTTTTATCTGATAGTCCCATTCTTATTTTTCATTAGTGCAGACAAAAACAATGATTGATACAGACCTCCATCAGGAGAGCAAATTCCTAATGTGATTGTGTATTTAGCCCAGTATTCTTAACAGTAATTAAAATTCTCTTGAAGTGAAGAAGGATGTTTTTCACTGACTTCAGAAGGCTTTGGATAAGAAATATTCTAGGGGTTTTTGACAAAATGTTATTTGGACAGAAAACGCAGACTCACTGAAATCGAAGCAGTTCCTGGAAATAACAGCATTTTTACTGAAGCTGTCACTGTGAAACTTATCTCAAGTCCAGGACAGACTTTTCAAAACCAGAGCAGGAAGAGAAAAGCTCAAGTAGCAATTAATTATTGGCCAGGCTGTCCACTCCTGATGTAGGAGAATCAGATTCAGGTATCCTTGATTAAGACTGGATTTGAACATGCCTCTCCTTCCCCAAGAAAACACAAATTACCAGGGCATTAGCTAGTTTCAATGGGCTGCTTCAGCTCTCCACTTTTTGGGAGCTGTCAGCCCATCCCAGCACGGAGCGAGACTGTTTTTGATGGTTGCAAACATTCTGCAGGATAGGAAAAACTGTTTCCTGCCAGCTGTACTTTAGATCAGGCCATAAAACTTTATGTTTAAAAACAATTGTGAAACATGACACAAACATCATGCCCTCAGGGCTGTACACCAAAGACAAGAGCAGCTTTGATGAGCGCTAAGGTATACATCTGTAGCTCTAAATTTCATTAAAGTATTGATACTTCTGTAAGAGAGACCTCTTCCTAGAAAGAAAAATGTGTATACTACTTACACTCCCATTCTGGATCTGTGTTCGTAACAGAGGTGGATGTCCAATTGTCCAGTCACAGCAGTACAAAAGAATAGTTGCCCTTGAAAATTAGAGGGAAGACAACTCAAACCACAGTGCTAAAATTAACATTTGGAGTAGAAGACAGAACTGAAGAGGTTTCTCCTGCTGAAGAAGTAGCTGGCAAAATCTTCATCTGGCTTTAAAAGGTGCAGCTGCAGTGAATTCAGCAAGGCAGTACTGATTTACACCAGCTGAGGAGCCATCCCAGATATTGTTTGTACAATAGGATCAGCATGCAGGGGAGATTTTGAATGCTTTAAATCTGGGAGAGGTCCAAGAAGAAAGGACTCTCTGGCCAGAAGTTGTATTTGAAAGGGACAGAGAAGAAGCTGAGATCTGGCATGATGCTGTGTACAAACACATGCTGGAGGGGAGACATGGATGAGGGCTGTACTTCCAAAAGTTAGCTTATATCGCACCTCCGACATTCCAGTGGCACATAGCACATTGGAGAGGGCAAACACATTCATGGGCCAAAATTACATCGTGTACAATGATAACTCAGCAAGAAGAACAAACGAATATGTTTGCTTTCTTAAAACAACACCACTGAAYGGCTTAGTGCATGTCATGAGGAGTGCACAAATTTAAGTTTTTTTTTTTTTTAAGTGCGCAACAGCCGATGGATTAGGATAGCATTGCGCAAGGATTGCATTAAACCCTATGGTACGTTTCCAAGCCTTGTTTGTCGGAACAATTGACTCGGAGCACAGACACTTATCAATAGAAGCCTAAACAAATTTCAGAACTAGCTTTATTTTATTTTTTTGCTGACTTGAACATCAAGGTCTTCCAGGGCTGCAGTTACTGTAGCAACGGGAAGGAGCTCATTAAATGATCAACCTGAAGGCCAAAGCTATCAGAGTTGAAATGACCAAAAGTTAATAATTAACCTAAATCTCCTTATTTGTTTAAAAACATGCAGCTCACTTTGTGTTAGCAGTTGCCTCATGAAGCTCCTTCAGAAATAGCTGTGGAACCACCAGACCATTGAAATTTTCATACATGTCCCAAATAATGTCCAACTGTTCAGTGGTGCAGACTCTGAGAGCTGCCAAAGCCCTCCTAACAGAAATCATGCAACAATATATTTATGCAAAGAGATATTTCCTCTCATCTTTTATGTCTGGCAATCACCTAACGTGCATATGTCTAACTAAGCGCATTGCTTTTAACAGTTTCCACAAACTAATGGCACTACACATTATTTTATTTTAAGAGTGAAAGAGAATGAGTGCGATCCATTTGTAGCCTCATCAGATTCTGTGCTTTGGCAAAGAGTCCCACAGGTTAATTACACTTTGCCTTGGGCCCAGCAGACAGAACCAGATGGAAATAGATTGTTGCAGCAAAATTAGGTGACCCATCCCCTGCTATTGCTTAAACATGTCTAGCCTTCCTCACTGCTGTTTCAAACATCTGGCAGTCTATGCTTTCCACAGCTTTCAATATTCACTGCTATTTTTCATCAATGAAATAACATCTGTGAACAACCAAGACAGGCCTAGTAGCTGGGGCAACTTTATGCCCACAAGTACAATGAGGACACTCTAAGGAAGGTTATATCTGAGATACCTAGTTTGGTCAGCTCCTACTCTATTTACGTAAAGCAGCAGATCTCCTTCAGTGCATGGATGCCAAAGGATTTCAGGAAACCATTACTTTCAGCAATTTACTGTCGCTACGATCTGTCCAGACTAGTTCCTACATGTCTCTGACCATACCTACCCTAAATGAACATAGCTCTCAGTGAGAACACCCCTCTACTTCCTACTTCCACTCCTGGCTCAAAAAGGGTTCTATCCATCCCAGAAAAGTTCCTCTGCCTGCTCTCTTTCCAAAGTTTCTCTTTGGGAGATCCCATTGCAGATAGTAGCTGCTGACACAAAACATTTGGATGCAACCAGAGACTGCTAAGATAGATAGTCATTTGTCAAGTCTTTACTGTCCTAACACAACGGCAGAGACTTTCCCTAGGAGGGATAGGTGGTGGCAGGTCCATTTTACAGGATTTCTTCAGGCCATTCAAGGTTTTCAACACAAGGAAGAAATGGCAGTTCACTGCATCTTGTGATTCTGACTAAATATAGCAGATCCCAGGCAGAAAATGCAGGCCACTCTGGCTTGTCAGCCATACCTGCCACAGTGTCACAGCCCATTCTAGCACTTCTGATCCTCYTTCCCTCAAATACCAAACCCAGAGAAAAGACCACAACTCAGATTTTACTTATTAATGCTCTGCAAAATCACTGTGTAAAATAAGATTGTGAAACATGATTGTGATGCCCAGCAGTTTCATAAAAAGATTCTTTATGGCCATTACTGATGGAGGAGGGGAATGGCAGGACCCAAAGTTTTATAAATATGTTAGAGGAGTCAGGCTTAAGTGTGACGACCTGTCATGGGCTCAGATTATGCTTTAGTGTGAACCTGACATCTCCTTTGCACCATTACAGCTGGAGGAAGTTAGATGGGAAGCTTTGTCTTAATCCAATGCAAGACCCTGTGTTTAATTATAAAGAGGCATCATCCTTAACTGAAGTATTGGGTCTGATTTGCAGAGCTGGGAAACAGCATGCAAAGATCTAAGACTGCCCTGCCACATGCCCTGAAAGTTAGCCACACATCTTAGCATGTTCCAGTCAGATAGTACTTTGCTTGYTCTCTTCATTATCCTTCAGCCCCTTGTTCAGCACGTTTCAGCTGATCCTGTGGGGGASCAGAAATACAAGTGTGGCTGGGACAGCCATACACCACAGCTTGCAAACAGRAATAAGAAGGCAAAAAAAGGAGTCATCAGGATGGACATATCTACTCATCCTTTGTCTACCTCCATCTCACAACATTCACGACCAGGAATCCCTGATCTTCCCCTTCCCAGGGTCTGTACACCTGGCCCTCACACACCCTGAGCACGTTCTTCCCCCAGCTTCCTCCCATGCCTCCTTTGTCCTTTACCCCTTTACAGCTTTGTCCTTTACCCCTTACAGCTTTGCCAGTCAGTGACCACAAATCTAACCAGGAAAGGTTCACCACAAAACACCTCTGCCCTCTGTGCTGATGCTGGGAAAGGCTCTGCTGCAAATCAGCAGAGCGAACACAGGGCAGAGATATTTYTGCAAGGGTGAGGATCAGAGCGTGCGCTGAGCAGTTCCGAGGAGGCAATCAACCCCAGCAAAAAAACACCAAGGCTCAACTTCGCTGTTGCACTATCTCCTGGCTGTTTGCTGAAGCCAAGCTCCAAGGAGGAAGTGTGTGGAGGAATGCACAGTCTGCCCTGAGAGGGGGGCTGGGAAGGATGCCTGCGTGAACCGTCTTTCATCTTTCCCCTCTACGACCTAACTACGATCTGAAGACCTGTAGCTGTCAGAAAGTCAGCTCCCTCCGTGCTCGGTAACCCGAAGCTCTGCGAGCGAGCAGTAGCTGCTTGCCTCGCCTGCCTTCCTAAGGCAACACTTGCTCAGCAAACACAAATATGTTTACAGTGGAAACTTTGTACTTGCCTTACTGCACTCACTCTCTGCCAGGTGTTTTTCTTTTTATACCCACAGGAGACGCAGAGCCATGGTCTAATATAGAAATATAGGTTCRTGTGTGTGTGTTTATTAATAAACAGGTGGGCAAATCTATTAGCTTACTGCCTGATTTGAGTGATTTATTTAGTTATTTTTAGACCTGCTAGACAGACAAACTCATGAAACAGCAACATGAGGGACTGGCTATTGTAATATACTCAGGCTATATCCACAGCCTGATTTTTCCAGAAAGAAAAAGAGGATATTTAGCTACAAGGGCAACTAGCACCAGTCAGCCCTTTTCTCTCACCCGTTTTAAACTCCTGTCCTCAGTGATGTTGCCCTGAATTGCTGCAGGTAAATCAGCTGGGAATTCAATGGCCAGGTAGACTGTGACCCCTCTGAGGGCTGCAGCACAAAATTATGCTTAAGCATCCTGATAGCATTGCATAGATCAGCATATTTTTGTACAGTCTTTGGAAAAACAGAATATATGTCAGAAGTCATTTTTTTTATCTTCTAATATAAAAGAAGAGTTAAGATACTGTGTGCACAGACCAAACCTCTACAGGGGATGTCAGAAATGGACTAYGTAGCTCTGTGACTGAGGCACATGATGCAGGAGGGGATGAGCACATGGTGCTACAAGAAGATGAGGGGCTAGAGCCCCCAGTGTATCCCCTTCTCCCCCCGTGGAGAAATTCACCCACACTCAAAGTGCAGCCCAAACCACCTCTGCTCCAACTGGCATCAGGCTGTGCAAGGGTTCTCCCAGCCAAAATCACCTTAAAATCCAGTAATGGCATTTGCAAGTGAAGGAGAAGATAAGATACAAAACCTCTTCTCCTCAAGAGGCTGCTCTCACTTCTGGAGGGTACAGTCCTACCTGATCACACTGGATGAGTGAGGACGCAAGGAGAGCATCTAAAGAAGCACAGGCAAACAAGAGGAGGCTCAGGAGGTGGGACACAGAGCAAGAGCTCCTAAACTGTCACAGGTCATTCAGGGTCTCCCGAAAGGTTTCACTCTAACAAGGCCATTCCTGCCAGTTTCCAGGCCCTGCCTCCCTCTGACCATTGCACAGGGCCTCCCTGAGGTGGCTGCCATGGGTTTCCTTCCCCCTCGGGATGAAGACCCAGCTGAAGAGGCACTTTTGCTGTTCCTAGCATCCTCCCGCTGCCCTGTTGCAATAAACAGGGCTGATTGTCAACTTCAGCCAAATAAGCAAGTATAAATGCCAGTAAAACAAAACATTGCATACATCCCTCATCTGGAAGTTATTTTTGTTTGTATTTATGTTCCTGCATGTTGTCAGGGTGATGTCTGGGCTCAGGCCCACATGTGGAAAAATCTGGACTGTGCCCCATACTAGGAAATGCTCTAGCTCAGAGGCCAAACTGTTTGCTCCTCCCAACCACCCAACAGCCTAAAGGTTTGCCTTTACGGTTCAGAGCACAGCCTCTTTTATTCAGCAAAGAGGAAAATAAAGGTCTAACAAGAGGTTTACTTTTACAGCTTGACACTGGAGCAGAAGAAAACCCTTGCTCTTGTGTGCGAGAAGAGAAGAAAGGAGCAAGGGCCCAGAAAGGAGCACGAACGCATGGGCCACACAAGGTGCTTGCAGCCTAGACTCTGCCRTCTGAACTGAACCAAGGACAGACCTTACATCCTCCCCTAGGGAGATCAAATGCAGAGAGGACCCTGGGCACAGACACCTCAGCTAGGGAGCACCTCAGCTTCCTTCCAGCCTAGCAGGGCTCATCGCTGTGTGGGCTCAAACACCAGCAAACAGTCTTCACCCACCAGCCTCAACCCTTCTTCCCCCCCCCCCCCCCCAGAGACCCTGTTTCGTCTTTCCACATGAAACAAACAAACAAACAAACAAACAAAAAAACCTAGCAGGTTCAAACAAACCAGTCATAGCTTTCCCCAACCCAATACCTGCTCTAGAGTTCATCACTAACAGATCATCTGCCCCCACTCATTGCCTTTTCCTTCTTTGCTCATCCTCCCCAGAGGGGTCCACACCCAAACTGCCTCCTGACCACCTCCAAGTTGTAGATACCCCATTGCCACCCCCTCCATCCGAGCTACCTCTTCTAGAGGAGGCTGGCGATCCCCTCAGCTGAGACCTATGATTAGCCTCAGACCCCAGTCAGCATTGCAATTCTGTCCCAAGACCAGCCCTAGCAAGCACAGCCTGAGCAGGAAGGTTGCTTGAGTACAAACTGAGGGTGAACCACAGCTCTGACAAATTCAGCAAGGCTTTTGCTTTCAGTGGCAGAGCAGGACTTCATTTGAGCAAGAGCCCTTTTTTCATGTTGGTCTCTGCACTCGGAGCCTGAATGGGACAGTCTCCAAATCCATGTGCTGCTTATCAAACTGGCAGCCACAGGCTTGCAGATTAAACATGAGGCAGGACGTCAACAACTGCAAATCACGTTTCCACCTCTGTCAAGGAGGCCACCTCTGTTGGAGATGCCCTGTCCCTGTCTCTGTCCCTGTGACCATATGAAAAATGAGGGGAGCTAATACCTCTGCATTGCCTAAGCAATATATCTGATCGGCAAAAACAAAGTGTGGTGGAGAGTACAGCTTAGAAACGACTGAGAATATGATCTTGAAGATTTAAACCTCTTTTCTCTGTGTTTTCTCTTTTCTCTCTAGAGTTCTTCTGTTTTTTCCCCTCATGAAGGTAGCTATAAAACGGCAACACTAATGAGATATATCATTCTGTTATGGCTGCCTCCACAGGAAGACCCTAAAGACTTTCGCTGAGTCTTCAATCCTCTTTAATGTTGTTGTACTTCCCCAGAGTATGAAAATGGCCTTGAGATAGTATTCATGGGTGGAGCCTGTGTGCTGACACCAGACAAGGGGAACAGCAAATGGCTTTTGTCATATGATTGCATTTAGAGGTTGCAGACCTGGGACACTGAGGTGGGTATTTTCTGAAGGTAAGCAGGAAATGGTGGACTTTCTCCCAGGAAATATGTCTACTAGCATGAAAGAAGTCTTGCTCCAATGAGCTTTTTATGCTTTGGTCATAAAAATCACATTTTGGGGGTTGCTGAAAAGTGACGGAAAAGTCAGTTTCTTAAAGAACTGCTGAAGTTTGAACAAAAACACAGTTCTTCTGGAAGTTCCCATCTGACAAAAAAAATCCATAAAAGCCTTTATTAAAACTGACAAAATCTAAACCCATTGACAGAAAATTTTGACTGGTGGAAGACCTTGAACAGGAAGTAGAGGAGGAGAAGAGGAGAGCAGAGGCAAGTGTGCTATGGAGAGCCCTCCACCATGCACACTAACCTTCACCCTTTGTTGGCTCAGGGCTCCTGTGTTAATGTGGACACAGATGTCACCTAACGAGGGGTCCTTGAGGAAGAACCCTGAGAGGAGAAGTGCTTTTGTGACCCAGAAGCCTGGATGGACGCTCAGGGAATCCAGGTCTAAGTCCCGGCATAGCTGTGTGACCACAGCAAGACCAAGCATAGCTGGGCCAAAGGACCAATCCAGCAACTTTGGGACCTGAACCAGGATACACAGCATCCCTAGTGCCTGGCTGCCACCACATTAGCGATTGTGCTGTTGCTCTTGCTCCCTCCCTCTCTCACATCTTTTGGTGAAYATTTTCATTTTTTTTTCTAATTAAACCAAATTCTTCTTTTCCAGGCAGCCCCAAATTTGCTTTCTTTGTTCTTCTACCGCTTTAGACTGCCAGATGACTCAGGCTCTCTTTCACTCTGCAAACATACTACATCTATGACACAGAAACCCTACTTGGGAGGTTTCAATATAGGCTACTTATACCTAGTCACTATGAATAAGAATCTCTCTCTCAACAGCACATCACTCTAGCTAGTGACTAGTTATTTGCTGAGCCAATAAACTGCCTTGAA
The DNA here is from genome assembly GCF_003343035.1 of Apteryx rowi. Classification (NCBI taxonomy): domain Eukaryota; kingdom Metazoa; phylum Chordata; class Aves; order Apterygiformes; family Apterygidae; genus Apteryx; species Apteryx rowi. The sequence continues at coordinate 2,998,106 of NW_020451038.1, read as the reverse complement.
AATAATAATTAGAACTCTCACAACTAAGGGTGGAGTTTATTAATTCCAATGCAAATTATCTAGTTCCAGAAGTTGAATAAAATATCACAATAACCAGCAGAGATTGAATTGGACCAGTGCTGCTGTACTAACTCTCAAAACAGGAGCTCTTACGCAATGTAAAATGTTTRTGTTAATAGATAACAGCTAGATAGATAGCTCACATACAGTGAATCAATGATCTGTCGTTTTCTTTAAAACAAATGTGTTTGAGAAGACTCCTGATCAGCAAAAAGTATCAAATTTAAGGAAGGAAAGATTTCAAGAAGATGAATAGGAAGGGATAGCAAGTTGGATTTTAGCCCAGGAAAACCTCAGAGGGTGCTGACCAGCCTCCTTTTGATCATGCATAAGGGTAAAGTCTTAAGCAGCCTAGAGGTGCTTTATGGCATGATAAGGTCAGCAACAAAAAGAAATCAAGCAGAACTTCTTCTTGCCAGTTACTGTGGGAGCAAGCRTGGGCCCCAGAAGATGGAGAACTTGAGCCCATTGGCAGAGATCACTGAGGGCTGGGTTCACAAGGACTCAAAGTAACAAGTAGATGCACCCAGATTGTTCCCCTCCTGCCCCCGAGCCACCCCACTGTGTTGTGTTCCCCAGGATCCTGCAGTGGCTGCGAGGACCACAGCACACCTCCTCCAGCTTCACTTGCACTGAGCCCACACGTCAGCAAAGTGAATACGTTTGTCATCGCTTGTGCTTGACCTCATGGTTATCGACAGTACAGACCTCAGGCTTATCCAGAGGGCTAAAGGGCATACTCCCTTCTCCTCATCATGCTTGGATTAATTGCGTGAATATGTGTCTTAAAATCACACCAAGTGATTCTGGCCATGATTAAGGCCTGGGTCTGTGAAAGGGGTACATTTGGGTTTGCTCTACAGCTCTGACACAAGCTCCCCAATAAATCTTGGTCAAATCAATTAAATCTTTTTGCTGGCTTTGCACAGTAAAGTTGACAACTGCTCTTCAGGAGGCTTGCAAAGCTTAATTCCCTACTGGGAAGCATGTTGTGGTCCTCAGCTGGAAGATTCTAGAGAAGTGCCAAATATTATTATTAATTTAGCACAGCTAATTTGTTCCACCAAAATTAGAGTAAAACTGCAGAAGCAAAGTGAGGAGGATGGCTCCAGCTCTCTCTGGATTCACAGTCCTCCACCCACTAGGGATCCGTCACAGGGTATCAGGTATCTACCATGAAGTCATCAGGACCCATTCTAATTTGCTAATCATTTATTGAGGCATGACAGGGATTGATTTGCATTAAACTTTCATGGATGTCGCTGATCTTGCACACAAGCCTGGATTAACCGCAAGGCTCTGCCAGTAATACTGAGTAGGGGGTAAGCGCTCCAACAACCAGGCAGTCCTTGAGAAGGGTTGTTGTTAGCTTCAGTGCCAAAGAAAACCCACAGTCTCTTGCAGGGAAATGTATTACTAGTGTGTGTTTATTTATCAGCTGCTGGAATACATTGTGAAGAGACAAAAGGTACCAGGTGACAGGTAAATGAACACCCTTCAGTTGTGCCATTAATTCCTAGGAAGCAAGAGAAAGAGTTTACCAGCCAACTTGTCAGCTGTGAATCACTAACTCAGCTTTCTGAGAGAGGACAGATCGCTCATCATCCCGTCCCAGCCTTCCTCAGCAGAGCCAGGGGCAGCTGGTGGAGACACCAAAGCTGACCTTCCCCAATATCCTTTGCCACTTCCCCTCTGAAAGTCAGTCCCTTCCAGAAGAGAAGATGAGCATCTGCCTTTCCCATATCAGAAGCCGTTTTCACATCAGCCAAGGTGGAGAGGTGCCATTTAGAGCAGCTGGGTTCACCAGGGCAGCCATGCTCCRGGACGCTCACATCCACGTCTCAGCTCCGCAGTGCTGTAGTCAGACCCCAGAATCGGCATGGCAAAGCTGGTACCCAGCACAGGCTCCAGGCCAGGAGCCCATCTGCTCTTGCGAGCACAGCCCGTGTATTTTTCCAGCCGCCCTGGCTGCAGGACGGCCATTCTGACATAATGAAATTTCCAAGCCCTTTGTCCTCCCAATGCATTATCCGCCACTAGGGACACCCAGCCTGAATTAATCTAATTCCAGCCAGCTCTCTAAGGTCCAGGACATGCTGTCCATGGAAAAACAACACACGCCAAAGAAACAAAAAGTGAGAGACTACCTGGCTGCCTTTTATAGACTTCTCAGAAAAAGTTAGCAGTCCTTAGCCAAACCTGAACATTCACGTCACTCCTTCACTTATGGAAGGCAAGTTTATTAAATGTCTGGACTCCTTCCAGCCCAATAGCCCAATCTCTGTATTTGCAACCATAGCGCTGGAATAACTAGCAGGGCCCAAGCCAGTGCCCACTGGAGTAAATAGGGGAAGCAGGTGCCAGAGGCTTTTTTAGATACAGAACAGTAATTCTTTGTACCTTTTTTTTCTGTGGGTTGCTGGACTCCTTTTGGGTCACCACCCTCGGCCACATGCAAAACAATTCCTGGATAGACATTTCCACCAAGGACCTCAGCATGCTTTGTAAATATTGAGTTTCCCAGTATCTGGGTCATATGGATAAATAAGATTTCTATTTAGGGAAACTGAGGTGGGGGATGTGCTAAAACTCATTCAAGGCCTCTCCAAGAACCAGCTGCAGAAACAGGAAGAGAAAAGTGGTATCCTTATATGAGGAAGGACCTGAGAGACCAACAGGAAGCATTCCCAGCCCCTTCTCTTTATGCCTGCCAACTACCAAGGCACAAGCCCTGTGACTACCCTCTGCTAAGGCCCCTGCCATAAAGCTGCTGTTGCCCCTGAGCACTGTGCACTGGCTGCTTTGACACTGGCTGCTAATGGAGATGACCCTCCTTCTGCCATACAACAGGCACAAAGGGACCCTATCACTCTGTTTGTTCTGGAGAAGACAAAATAGTATCTGTTAAGCTGTRAAGTGCTTCAGTTTCTGACTTCCTCCCTCTGCTCCCTTCCAGAAAACAACAGGCCACGTTCACCTTGATTTTCTCTCCCTCTCATAATGGTTATGACTCCAATATGAACAGGGCAAGAGTTGCCCAACATGACAAGCAAGACAAGAGCTGGTCTCCCCAGCAGTTACTTGTCATTCACGTATTTCACTCCCATTTTACATAACGCCTTGGCTTGCGGCACTCGGCAGAGATGCAAACGCTGCCCTCTGCTCCTGCTGGCTGGAGCCTTCTCGGATGTTGCTCTAAACCGCAGGCTGCTCAGATAGCGGGACGTGGCTCAGCAAAACGCGGGCCAAAGCACACACGCTCCTTGGGGCAGCAWAGGTGAGCTGATGAAAGCTCTCCACATCGGCCTCCTCTGAGGACTGACCAGCTCATCCAGCCTTAGCTATGGACGAGAGCAAGTACTTACACAGGCTTTGAGTCAGCCTGACCACAAAACCATTAGAAGTGGTACTTGGGTAGGGACTGCAGCAAGRGATGAAGGATGTGCTCTAGCTCCAGCTGGAGGAAGACCTGCACTGAGTTGGCAGAGCAGATCTGAGCRCACACCTGTGAGATGCTGAGCACCRACTAGCTACAAACYCTGCAGTATAGGAACATCTGATAAGAACAGTCACTAAGTCCCATCCCTGTAGCTGCATGCAAACACACACTAGACGTAAAGGCCAGGAGATTCTTCACGACATCTATTTTTCACACACCACACATCATCAAACTACACCCCCCTCCCCAAGCAGAGATTAAAAGCCACAAAAACACTAAAGTCCCAGAAGGAAAAAGCAAAAGAAGCCAAGGACTCGCCAGGATCAGAGGTCCCTGCCTTAGCYGGGAATTTTTTCCTGGATAACCCATGATAGTCACAGTCCTTGGCTTGTCCTGAAGTCAGTGGGAGCTTAGCACAACTCATTCTTTAAAAGCAATGTCTCTGAATAACAAGAAAACAAAGCATGGCAATTACTGAAGTGAGTGAATGACATGTTTCATAGGTGCTGTCAGAAGGAGAGAAGGAAAATCCCAGCCTGCTCCAAATGGCTTTCTATGTGTATTGGCAGGTCCTTGGTATTTCTCCGAGACAGAGAGGGCAGGTTCAAGCCAAGTGCCTGTGTTACAGAACGTCCAGGCTTACMTAACTGCAAGGGGCCCAGGGTAATCATTAACACTAGCTTATTGCCACTGGCTTTGTGCTGGAGTCACCTGGTTGTTTAGATTAAATGTACAGTGGTCATTTAGACAAGGAGAAGGCTCCCAGCACTGGGATCAGGTGGAAACAGCCCCCCCGGAGAGGGCAGGAGGCCGATGCAAACATTGCAGGATCTGAACTCAAACACTCCTCCAGGGAGCCAGGTTTGCCATCTCCTGTTACACCCCCTGCTCCATGGGCTGGTTCGCCTTTCGTGAGGTTCAGTTCCCCACGTTCCCTCCAAGTTGCCAGTGGAAAAAGTCTGGTGTAACACAGGGGTAGGAGGAGCAGGACCAGTTCCAGGGAGCTTTGCCTGGGTGAGTCCCAAGTCAAGCACACTGGCAACCAGCTCTCATTTCTCTCTCCTTGGCATCCTTTCCAAAGGTAAACGTTATCAGTGCAACCTGACTTTATCTCATGCCCCGTCTTTACTTTTCTTTGCTTATCTGATGTCTCACTTAGACGTCCTATTACTCTTTGCCTTCTATAATCTGCTGTGTGTTATTGATGTGTGGTTTGTGCTACTGTCTGGGGCAAAGGAGATTTGGGACTTCTTGGTTCTGTTCCCGTTTTCCCTCTGCTTTGCTCTGTCATCTTGGACACATCACTCCACTGGTCTCCATTTAGCCACAGGTCACAGAAGCCAGGTTTCCTTACAGAAAAGTCACTTTCCTCTTTTTCCCAGTGCTTAGTCCTTACCTTGCCCAATATACTTTTCCCAGATGACAGCTCCTTACCTCCCATAATACTGTTTTTTCACCATTAGCACTGATGAATAGGGACTAAACAGCCAGAAATTGCCAACAAAACATTTTAGAAACATACACAGCAGCAGCAAGTGCTATAAAAACGGACCACAATTGTCCTGTGAAGGACATAACACTGCACACATGTCCATTCGCATTTCAGAAACCCAATTATAGATGTCTTAAGTCAATGAGACTTAAGCATATGCATAATGATGCCATGCTGTGTTTTGCCACACAGAGTTGCTGAATCAGGGACATAGTAAAGGTATCTTCAGTTGTGGCATCAAAGCATCAAATATATGTTTATCTTCAAATGCTTAAAGAGTAATCAGGTTTAAGGCAAGGCCACATTTGTCCCATGAGTCAGCAAGACCTGTAGCAAGGCCCAGGCAGGCAAGTAATTCTACATAAAACAAATACCAAAAATTTCATTTGGAAGTTTCTATGGGTTTTTTTGCGACAAACCTCTGAAAAATCATCAATTTTCATGCAGAACTAACTCTCTTTTCACAACAAATACAGCCCTACTCTTTTGAGCAAAACACTGCAATGTTTACATAAACTTAAATTTCCTTGAAGATAAGTATTACTTAGCCAAAAAATACTCCACACAAATCACACTCAGAAAGTGTACTTAAAACAGAAAGAAAAAAAAAAGAAAAAAAGACRGAGAGAGAGAAATAAGTGTTTCATGGAAAATATTCCAGGCTAAAACTTAGCTTAGATCTTAGATTTCTATGCTGCTATGCTCCAGCAGCAGATATTTTGGGTTACTCCACTTCATCTTTAAGCATTGCCTTTTGCAGAGAAATAATAACTTCTGCCCCAAGTTTCCTGTAGGGTGAATTTCACAACATTACAGCAATATCAGAACTCCAAATGAGATGGGGAGGAGACTGAGACGCTGGTTAAAATAAAGCAACTGGTTTAATACATAATGTCGATAGGGTGAGAACAGAAGGGAATTGGAGATCCTCTTGGTGCAGGTTTGCTAATTAAAGTGTGTATGCAACTAGCAGTCTAGCACTCTTAAAATGACTGTCCTTGGGTTTCTGATCTTCATGCTACATCTCAGGAGGTGACAACATGGAGTGAACAGAGCTTACTCTGACACGTCCTTCAACCTTCTTGCCAGATCCATAGAGGATTTGTTAGAAAAAATAATCAAGGATTTGGAGATCCCTGGCTCATCAACTGGCGGGTTTTTTTGGTGGGTATGCTTCAGGGAGCGACTTTTTGATTCCTAACTGCCCATTAGTCTCATAGTGATTCTTGCTGGGAGAAGATCTGGACCCTTTGCACCATTGCTCCAACAGAGACTCAGGATGGATTTTTTTAATGCCATTAATGTTGCTGGGTTCTTCTTCCAGTGGAGGCCAAGCAACCAAAAGCACAACGCAAGAGATGTCCCAGCTTGTGGATCACAAGAGCATCATGTTCCTGTTTGTATTGTTAGGAATGGGAAGCAATGGTGGTTGCAGGACACGACGTCTTCTCCTCAGGCCTGAGGCATGCTTCATACCACAGATCCCACACATCACTCTTTCAGACACATGATTTGCAGAAGAGCCAAATGAAGCACCTTGGCACCAAGACATCTGCCATACTAAGGCTTTATTTCACCATCTAATCCTTTGACTACTATTGTTATTGCTTGCTTCTTCCATCCAAGCATTGCATAAATATAAATTAAGTCCCACAATAGCACCGCGATGYGTTATTATCCCCATTTTATGAGACGGGGAACTGAGGCACAGGGCGATCAAGTCCTTTGCCCTGGGTCACATGGTGAGTCACCATCACAGCTTCAGATTCTCAAAGCCTCCTCCTTCACACTAACCACCAGAGCTTGAATTTCCTCAAAATCTGCACTAATTTGTTAACCACAGTTTTACTGTGGCTGCAGACCTGTTCCACAGCAGTCATAAAACACAGAAGGCATTCAGGTCCCACAGCGGCTGCCAGGCGAGGTGTGAGGACTCCCACAAGGGGTGGCTGGACCATCTCACGCCTCCCAGAACTTTCGTGCTTTGAGCGCTGCCGAGCACTGGCCCAGAAGTCTTCATGTGGACCGTAGCAAGCAACCCTTCCCTTACCATAGGATTTCTCAAATGGGAAAAGTCTTTGAAGGCACCTTTAGAGCTGTTCCATCGTCTCCCTGTCACCCAGCACCTGAAAAGTTACGTCCAGGTGAATCAAAATTTCAAGCACTAATGTCTTGGTTAAAGAGCTGGCTACAAAGGAAATTAATGAATAATTATTTCAAAAAGGGATTTAAAATTTCCATTTTCATTTTATTGTCAAAGTAAATATATTTTTATGAAGAACAAAAGAAAATATACAGAATTGTAACTTATGTACACTGGCTTTATAGGTATTTTTGTTTCCAATTTACACAAATTTTGATATGTTATTAAAAGATATTTTATATAGATATGCATCTATGTACAGTTTTATTTACATACATTCATAGGATGTGATATAAACCAGTCAATAGATGATAGTTCATTTATATTAATTTCTAGAGGACAAAAGGAATGCATTCGCTTTAGCTAGACCTACTGCTCTTACATACAGCATGGACTCCTGCACTACCTAGCGCTAGAATTGCAGTGTTCTATTTCCCATTTTGTCAACAAAAAGACAAACAGATGCCATCTGCGAATGGAAAGGAAATGCAACATTCATTATAAAATCGTTTCTAATTATTGAATCCTATTTTCTTCTAAAGCTTCTTACAATCACCAGAGTTCAAAAGGAAAAACAAAACAAGAAGAAGAAACACAAACATAATCACTTGCCTGCTACCATCTGATTATTTGTTTAAATTCCCTTCTTAGCCAGCTACCATGTAAATTTGTTTCTTTTGGCTACTGTTCTCACCCATTCGCCCACCCCAGCTGTGTGGAGCTCTGACATGGCTGTCGGTAGGAAAAGAAAAACACGTAGCACTTACGATCACCCTTTGACAGAAGATCTCACGGTGGTGTCACACCAGGTTATGATGCCTCCCAACCTCCCATGGGAACCGACATGTCTGGCAAAACCCCGGCGGATGGATGGGGAAATGGAGGCCAGCCCGGATGCTCAGCCCCTGCCAGTGAGGCATGAGCACCTTTGGTTCGCGTGGGCAATGGGCACCCAGGGTGCCCAGTGCTCACCGAAGACCACTGGGCGCCTCCAGGATGGGCGCTCCAGTTTCTCCTCCAGCAGCACACAGAAAGACAAGAGCGGAGACAGGAGCTGAGCCTCGCGGTTCTGACAAACGGCCTCCCACAGCTTGTAGCACTAGACAACATCCCTTCTGCTAAAGCAAGTGGACACTTCAAACCAGTGCCAAAGGAAAGCAGAGCTTTCTTCAACTTGCGGGCCTCCCTACACCCTCAACGGCAGCACAGGACAGGAAAAGCATGCACACAGCATCCACTGAGCCTCACCAAAAGGCTTTCACTCCAGGCCAGTTAATCCAGCCTGAGCTTCTGGGTTTGCTTGGGATCTGCCTTTGCTTAAATATATATATATATATATATATGTATGTATGTATGTATGCACATACATATATGTATATACAGCCCTCACCAAGGAAGAGGTAAGTGTGAGCCAGAGAAACCCAAGTGGCTGGGAGATGCATTCCAGTGCTCTCCATGCCTTGCCTCCCCCTGACTCCCACTGTTCCTCCTCCTGTTGCTGGCCCCTACAAATCCTTGGCTCAGGCAACCCAAAAACAAAGGAGTTGTTTTCATTTCAAAAGGAATTTGCTGTTTCCAAACTGGACAAATAGAGCAGCTTAATAAAAACTCACAATGAATGGCCTGTACATGAGCAAAGCCCTCAGGAATGCCAGGGCTATAATTAACTAGCAGCAAGCAACTCTTACATTTTCCTGTGCAGCAGAAAACAGCTAAAAATAAAACACTGTAATTTCCGAAAGAAGCAGCAGCAAAGGAGGGAAAGATAGAAGGAAAGGAAAATAACATCCTTAAAAAAACAAAAGGACAAAAAGGAAGAAACACCCCCCCTCCCCTGACCCAAAAGAACTTAATTCTCAAATCATGTTTAAAGGACATGGGACACAGACGTGGTGGTATCAAGTAACAGCATTGACTGTTCTGTGGAGACAAATAAATTATCACTAGAAATATAGTGAGAAAAGTGCTGTCATCGGCTGTTCTAGGACGGCTGGGCGGGAAGGGGAAAGTGGGACCAATCAGTTCACAGAGCGGACGGAGCGGTTGCTTCGCGGGAACCGATGCACCTTGACATGTTTGGACAAGTGGTCACTTCGAGCAAACTTCTTCTCACAGACAGGACACTGATATGGTTTCACCCCCGAGTGGGAGCGTCTATGCCGGGACAGCTCATCTGACCTGGAGAACCTGCAAGAAAAGAGAAGCATTTTCAAATAACTGGGATTTTCCATTGCTAATTCTCTCACGGTCACATAACATCCCCTCAGGCCACTGGGAGACTCTGCTTGTGGCAAGGCCCAAACTCTCTAATGAAAGAGCCCAGGACACACAACAGAGACAGTCTGGTCCCAATCAGCAGACATCAGCAGCGATGGAAACACACAAATAACAACCTCATCTCGTGTAAATTCTGCACTGAGAGCAATGCATAAAGGCAATGTTTATGCCTCTTGCTCCAACCCACGATAATATGGATACAGCTCTACTAAAACAGCACTGCTCTTGATTCCCCAGCACCTCTGCTAGACCCCTTCAAAGCTTGTCCTGCAATCTCTTTCCTGTGAATCCAAGCACGGACCTCGTCAAACAGAGATAACAATATCCCGCAGGTGAGGTCTGCTCCAAGCTCGCACTGACACAAGTACAACAGCATATCCAGTAATTGTGGCTAATTTGAGATGGACCCCAGATAATAGCTAGACATATTTACTCAGAAGCTATTTGCCTTATCAGATCCAGCTCAAAAATTGGCCTTTGCGTGTTCTCTTGATGGCTAAATAAAGAGTTATTAACATCTCGGTGTCAGAGACGCTACGTGTTGTAACAGCTGAAATCCAGGCAGGCCCCAATGGCCATTAAAACAGTTACTTCATGGGCAAATTAAAATCAAGATTGAGCCTTTAATTACCCAAATTGTCTCCCAGGAGTCTTTCCACCTTCAGTCTCCACAGAAAAATCCCCAAAATAGCCATCATGAATCCCACAGGCTTTACTGAGCACAAATAAACTAGCTAATCCATTGGCCTTAGCAGCAGAGCTGACTCTGTTTCTAGCTTGGACTTGACTGGGAGTCACAGGGTTAACAATGTCATGCTAAGACAGCCCTGTCCGGACAGCGCAAAAAATTTGCTGCTTGACAAAGGGTAGTTAAGTGTTTTGTTGCCAGAACAGTAACAAAGAGCGGCACAGAAAGAGAGCTTGCAAGAAATGGTATCAGCTGTTTATTTACAATAAATAAATGAAGTCATGGGCACTAGCTGAATAAATGGGGGAAAGAACATGTAGGAAAACGTGCCCTTCTGGAGCAAAATATCACATCATCAACAGGGTGAATATGCTATTTTTTATGAAAGGGGAAAAACAGGACCACTGGGCTCCTATGAATAAGTCCTTCATGCCAGAAAAATAAGTTTCCACATAAAGGTTTTAATTAGCACTGATCTCCCGCCACCAGTTGAGGAACATGATGGAGGCACTGGGAAAGCTGAGAATGGCTTTTTTGGTTCCCATAGGTCTTCACTCTGGTGCCCACCACCCAGAGAGAGCGTTTTGCCGCCACTGCAAAGCAGATGCAGATGCCAGCTTTGGGGAAGGTATGGTGTGGATCCAGCTTTCCCAGGGGCATTTCTAGGGGAGATTCCTTCACCCATTTTCCTTGCTTTTCTACCTTGTCCTTGCTTTGGTATCATCATGGTGAAAGAGCCATATTCACCATCAAGAGCAACTAGCTAATCCCCCAACAGAGCCATCAACCTGTTCCATGGCTGTGACATGTCTTGTTCCTAAAGGCTACGACAGGAGTTTCTCTTCTCCCCAAGTACCTGCATACACTTGCTTTGTCTAACGCTCCTGCTCTTTGCCAGCCACAGCTTCCCGAAACCTCAATCTGGAACCAGAAGCAGCCACGGCCGGGAATTTCTCCCGAGTCTCCAGCAGTGAGCCAGTCTCCATGTGCTGTCCCTTGACAGACTGTCTTAACAGAGCTACAAATGAGTAGGATTGTAAGCAACTTTCTAGAGAGGGCAGGATGTTGCCTACGCAGACTGTCTCACCAGGACTTCAGTGTCCAAGCTGGACAAGAACAGATCTGCTGCTAGGGGTGGCAGCCACTTCCAAGGGAAGAGGGATCAAAGGGGGAAAAGCTCCTTTGCAAAAAGCCATCCTCATATTACGTACAGACTGTCCCTCAGAGAAGGAGTAAAACCAGATGTGGCCAGGCTGCCTTGTCCCATGTCCTTGGTTGTTAAGGTCACCATCTGCAACAGACGTGCAGTAGCACAGGGCTAATCCTGCACAAGAGAGTCGCAAGTGCATTTTGATGGGAATCACACGGATGGTGGGGGAGAAAGAGGCACATATCAGGAATGAGCGGCTCTGCTTGTACCCTGGGACCTCGGATGAGTTCATCCGATAAAAATACACTCTGCCTCATAACGATGTCCTTAGCTGAAGAGGCAGGAATGTTGCAATACTGTTCCCCAGCAGTCACGGAAAGATCAACTTACAGCGCCCACAGAAATAAACCTCGAGCTGTCGGTGTGTTTACAAAAAAACAACGCAAAGGTTAGGACAAGGAAGCCGAGGAGGATCTGGTGGCCTGGCTCTGCAGGGGGTGGCGAAATGATATTTGCAGCACGTTCTGGCACTGAAACCAACTCAAGAAAGCTGTAAATAATCCCCTGTGGACTGCCAAATTCAAATTAAAATGAGGTACCCCCAAGGAACATCTAACCAGCCAAACGCACTCCCATTTCCAGAAGGATTCCTCCTTCAAAAGAAAGGAGGAGGAACTGGGAAACCCTAGAGCAATTGGAAGAGTCTGCTTCACCCCTCCGTCTGGTGGGACCCCAAAGGACCTGTCACCATATCTCCCTTGGAGACAAATCCTAGAGCTTCCCAATGTATCAGGCTCCCGGCCACACGAGGACACTGCTGTGGGGCTCACAGGGGGAGAAAGGTTGGTCACCTCAGCCTCCTCCTATGCAGCTGCTAGCCCAGCCGAGGCCGCCAGCAAGTACAGCCCYGCAGCTGAGACCAAGCCAGGTTGTAGCCCTCCTCGGCAGGCGGAGGGGACACTCTGGGTCCATCCTGCCCTTCCGCAATTCAACCGCAGCGGCTGCGGCAAACTCRCGTGCCTCCTGCGCAGCCTGGAAGCCCCTTGGTGCGGCGCTAGCAGAAAAGGCCCCCACAAGACACCGGCCCCGAGCTGCCTCACCGGAGACCTCAGCTCACATCACCCCCTGAGCGCTTGTCCAGTCCCACGCACGCTGCTGGCCGCAAACACGATAAGCCTTTAAATCCTCCCTATCAAACCAGGCAGCGCTCGCATCAGCCCGCGCTGAACTCCTTCCAGGCGGCGGTTAAAGGGGAGATAGCGAGGCGCGATCCCCCCTCGCTCTTCCCCCGGAGAGAGGCGGCCGCTCCGCCCGAGCGCCACGAGGCCAAAACCCGTCGCGCGTCACCCCCGCAGAGCGCGCCGCGGCGACCGTCCCCCGGCCCGGCGGCCCGGCAGGCCTTTAAACGCTATTGCCTAACCCCGACGGCGCCGACAGCAACCGCGGCTTCGCACGCCGCGCGCGCCAGGAGGGACCGCGGGCGCTGCTGCCGCTTCCCGACACGACATGGTTGCGCGGCACCGGAGCCTGGCTTTTCGGTCCGGGCTGCCTCCGGGGCAGCGTTAACCAGGGGCCGTCGCGTGCCAGCGGCACAACCCGGCCGGCCACGGATCAGCACGCCGACCAGGACAGCAGGACTCTGGACGCGACGGGTCACCGGCTGCTCTCGAGCTCCTCGTCCGCACCTGGCCGAAAACAGCCCTCGCTACGGGCCAAGGAAGGGCGGAAGCGAGCAGAGTTCAGCCGCCTCCGGAGAGGAGCTCACAGCACTGCCCCGGCCTGGGGGCTGCCCAAAGGATTCCCCGGGCRCACACCTAGGCATTTAAGGGACTGYGCATGACGTAGCTGTAACGTCCCCCGCAGAGAGCCGGGAAAGCGTTAATCCCCCGCGACTCCGCTGCTTCATGCTAGGCAACATTTGATTTCTTAAATTACCATATTTGGCAAGCTCAAGTCTTAAGTGGTTTTGGTGAAAAATAAATATACAAACAAGCGCAAGAATGCAGTGGGGGCAGGAGCAGAGCCGGACAGTGTTTTAGTACTAAAATTCATTTGAGATGGTATAAAACTAGGAGCRAACAGAGATGCCAGATGTATTTGACTTAGTCATGTGAGATCGCAGCTCCCTCCAAACGCCCGGAGAAGGTAAACACGCTTTATGGACGACAGAGCGCCGAGTAACTCAGCGCTCAGCCGGAGGCGGCCTGGCGCGTTGCTGCGGCTCGGCCTTTGCAGGCTGCRCAAGGCCCCGGGGACGCGTGGGGACCCCGGGCCGGCGCACCAGCGAGCGCGGTGCCCTCTCCCGCCACGGACCAGAGCCTGCAACGTTTGGGGGCGCTGGGGACGGGGGTACCAGCTCGGGCTGTACAAACGCAACAACGGCAAAAAAGAAAAGAAAAGAAAAAGAAAAAGTCAGAATGACCCTTCTGGCAGCTGTTTGTGGACAGGACAAATATTCTTTGTACCTAAGTTGATTACGTTCTCATCCCTGTTGGGCTTCTCATCTTTAAAGAGCTCTGGCTGGCTGGGAGCGAAAGTCCAGGGCGCTTGAACTGCTGGCTCTGCACCTCCCTGAGCCTGCCGCACARCTGAGTCCCGCTTCTTACGCGCCCTGTTCCTTGTACCGTTGGGAGAAGGCAGGCAACCCAGGCCCAAATTCAAGCTCCATCCCTTACTTCCTCATATATTTTCCWAAAGGTTCCCCTTGGTTTTGCAGCCTGGAAAACACCAGTTCTGTAATAAGGCAGAGCTATACAAGGTCACCCAGAGGCAACACTTCAGACTCCTGATCTCAAAGCACAAAAGTTACTGGAAACTTTGGTTAAACCTCAGTGCAGATCAGACAAACCGTCACATGCCACGCACACTTTTCACAAATATGAGGGTTTTGCTTGTGTCCCAGCTCAGGGAAAGCCAACATGACACCCAGGCATGGTCACAGGCAGAAGGCAAAATTTGCATTTGCTGCCTGTGAGCGCTTATGCTGACAGCCAAGGAAAAAGGACTGCATGCTTCAGCTACAGGTCGGGGATAAAACAGCCTGTGCCTACGGGCCCAATCAGCTAAATAACCTGGCTCTCATTTCAGTGCATCCCAAGCAGCAAGTCTCTGAGCAAGGCTTGTGAAAAATGCCACCAGTACAAAATAATKGAAAGAAAATTGTAACCAGTTTGTAGAACCACCATAAACCAAAAAGGGGAAGAAAAAACACCGAGAAAATTGGTTGCATTGATTCACTCAGTCCCTCTGATGAGGCCCAAACTCCAAACTGCTCTGCTTTGGGAGCAGAGGATTCAGTCCCGCTCTGACCTTTTCCCTCAAACCAATTCAGGCATCTCTAATTGCTGCATGTCTCACATACTTGCATTTTCACTCAACTCTCTCCCGTTACTTTTTACCTCGTCTGTTCTCCATGATTGTCACCCATTTCCTCATTAGACATTGCTCGCAGAAGCTCTGCAGGGTATTCTTTGAAAGAGGTCTGGTTTAATTTAATACAAGGGAGTAAAGATTATGTTTTGCTTCCCTCATAATTTGTGGTGTTCTTTGTTAACACTTGCCAGCAGGCCGGCTATTAGCACAGCTAATTGGAATGAGGGAGGCAGGTTTCCAAAGTTTCCCACCAAAAAAATTCAACTTTTTGTTTTAAAAACTTTTAATTTTTTCAATTCGTATTAAAAAAAAATTTAAGAAAGACTTTCTATGATATGTTCTGCTCAAACCTGCAATCTTCTATTCAAGCAATGTTTTGAGGATTCATTTCACCTCAGCCTTCCGGTCACGTTGTTATATCTGACAGCTTTTTGCAGCTTTGATAGGCACCCACACACCTTTCTGAACCAAGGCAGAGGATAAAGCCCGAAGCATGCTGGAACGTCACCAACAACATTTCCAGAAGGAGTGGGATGGAGCGAGTTCTCTATGAAACTGCATGAAATACTGGACATATTAACCCCATGCATTTATCACAGCCAGTCACTGATCATGTGCAGCCCCRTGCAGCTGGACCTGCACACAGCCGTGCCGCACAGAGATTCGGCCCTCAACCAACCCAGTCATCTACAGGTCTCAGCTGGTACCAGCCCAGCATCTGCTGCAGCTGGTGTGTTGCAACAAGACCAATGTGACTGCAAGGCACTGCCTGCAGTGACAAGCTTAATCTGGCTGTCTTGAGATGAAATACTAACTACTGATGGATTTTTTTTTTTTAAGACACTTGTACAACTGGTGCCAACAGGTGATGCTCTGCTATACAGTTGGTCAAAGCCCTTCGATCATCAAACAGGAAGAAAAAGGTCTTAACTCTCAAACCAACTGAGCAAGTTTGGGGCACCAGAAACGGTTTATAAGTCAACAGACTGCAAATCTGTTTGCTCGAGTGAGCAGGGGGCGAGGGGGGTTGAACACTGCTGCATCCCAATACTAACCTCCATCCACAACCTGGCCACGTGCATGCAAAAGGCTTTTCTCCTGTATGCCTCCTCAGGTGGGCTTTCAAATGGCTGCTTTTCGTGTACATCTTGGTACAGCCAGGGAAAGAACATTTGTGCATTTTAATGAGTTCTGCTGCAGGGTTCTTTTGAAATTTCTGACCCATGATGATTCCCGTCTGACCCTGGATCATGCCTCCTGGCCCAATTGGCTTGGCGGCGATGGGGACGGGAGCAATGCGGACAAATTTAGAGGACAAGTTCAAATTGGATGACTGAACTATCTGGGGCACAAGGGCAAACGTCTGTCCTTGGATGTTGACTAGGAGCTGTGCAATTTTAATATTCTCTTGTGCTGGTCCTTGGGAACTAGGGCTCGTGTTGGACTCCTGTTTGATCTGTACAGGCTGGATTTGGAGCATAACCGGTATACCATTCTCCAGGGACATTCCTCCGTTTGAAGCCTGGCCACCTTCTGTTGAGCTGCTCAATTGTTCATTTTTGCTGTCTTTTAAACTAGCGCTGGGYACCATATGGTCTTTTTGCTGTATTGAAGCAACAGAAACTTGGCTGCAAGCTCTCAAGTCCTTGGTCTCACTTTTAGGTCTTTCTCTGAGCTCCAACTCCATGTTTTCCTCCAGAAACTCCTCAATTTCCTCAAGCGTAGGCTGAAATGGTCCAGAGTCTTCCATATCCACTGCAAATTCAGGCAACCTAAAATACTCCTCTTTCACTATTGGCTGAAGTCTCCTTTTGTCCCACCAAGACGCAGCAGTGTTCCCCAAAGATGCCTGGGACAATAAGTAGTCTAAGATACTGTCCTGACTTTCGGCACTAGACGTGCTCCCATAGCTAGAGCTGAGAACCTGGGAATCAGGGCTGGAACAAGAACAAAAGCTGGAAGAGTCACTGTCATCTTCTGACAGGGGTGAGGGCAGCATTTGGTAGGACCTCACCCCTGCTGTCATGTCCCCAAAGTATCCAAGAGGAGATCTTGTAGATGAAAAAGATTCATCAGTAGGCAGCAAGTGATCCACCATTCCTGGACGATCTCCTAAGAGTATCCCAACAGCATATACCACGTGGCAAAAGTTCAAGTAAGAGCCTGAAGATAGGAAACAAAACAGCAACAGTCAGAAGTCGGGTTTAATCATTTATCTCCATGAACTAAACCTTGTAAAGCCCTCTAGCTCACAGGAACGTCCTAAGCATCCAGTCTCTCCGAGTACACATGCTGCTACATGCTTTGATATGCCTGTACCACCCTCTAAGGACTGTGAGTGCCTAAGCATTTTCCAGGATTGCACCACGTATTTGCAAAAGAATTCTTTCAGAAATCATTTCACAACTGTGTGTGCTCTAGATTTACAGCTCCCTTCCAGAGTATTACTGGCAAGAGAAAATAAATTATGGGCTTTTACCTAACAGTGAAACCTAGAGCCAAAGAAGGGAATGGGGAAGGGAGGAAAAAAAGAAAAAAAAAAAGTGTTGAAATTTTTACCACCCAAAAGAAACAGATAAAAAATGAAGTTTATTGCTTGTGGCCATAAAATGCAAATCCCTTCCTTATCTTGTAGCTTTCCACTGACTTTATTTTTAACTTCCTCAGTTCCACAAATATAGGCTAATCAGCATAATGCACAGATCAATCTGTCAGGAGCCAAAAATATTTGCTGCGCTTCAGCATTTACTAGGCGGATTTTCCCCTCCAGATGTAATGAATCAGTGTGCCAACGTCATCATCACCTGCACTGCCCTTAATAAGGCTGGCACGGTGCTGAGCTAATTACCACRTCTTGGCAAGCCAGCTGGTGGCTGGGTTTACCTCATCACTGCATGCGCCTATCTCTTCGGGTCCGGAGACGAGCCGGACCTCCGGCCGACAGCTGAACGGGGAAGGCTCGCATGGGTGCCCAGCATCACTCCGACCCGCAGCAGGTGCCCGCGCTCCAGCACGCTCCGAGTACCCCCTAGTCGAGGGCCCCGATCCTGCGAGCCCTCGCCCATGCAAGCGATAGCCCCACTGCAGCCGCAGCAGCAGAAGTGCAAAACCTGCCCTTTACGGCACAGTTTGCCCTGAAAGCAGTGCAAGTCCAGCGCTTTCTCAGCTCAGCATACTTCCTAGAAAGGTTTCTGGGGAGGGGAAGGTAGGATGGGCGCCTGTGTATTTGTTTTCTTTTTTTTCCTCCCCCAGAGGGGGGGGGGAAAAAAAACTGCTTACGGGCTGGAGACTATGCCTCTTGGAGAGCGAACGCAGAGCTCTCCGGACGGAGCGAACACTGGCCCTCAGTCATTCGCTCAAGGTGACTGATTGAAAACAGAGCTGTATATGTGCATAATAAAACAACTCTTTCTGTGGAAGGTATGCGGACTGCAGAGATAGAAGTCATTTGATCAGCCTGTGAGGTTTTGTGTGTGTGTGTGTGTGTGTGTGTGTGTGTGTGAATTGGGAGGCATGTGACCCAGCGCGAAGGAAATGCCAGTCAATCTTGTTACACGCTGTCATTTTCCACAGGCTCTGCCGCTGTGCTTTGGATGTTTTGCCATGAATAGTCAATAGTGCCCAGTTTTGTGGAGGGAAGGGGATGGTTATTACGACTATTCCAGAGCATCCTTGCTGCCCATTCTCCAAAATTTGCCCCTGTCTCTGCCTTCTCTGGAGAAAAACCAAAAGCCGTCTCTGTGCTCAGTGCCGCAGCGCGAGATGTTTTACAGAACACCCTTAAAGAGCTCCATCCCATTGGCAGCATCTATTAATATTTCACAGGAAATAGGGAAAAATATATATTTCTTAAAGATACAGCTTCCTCCTTTATGYGCACATGGAGGAAGTAGGGGCAGGTTGGAAGAAGGAGACTTAAAAGTAAAATTGCACATTTTCCTGGTTTGCATGCCCTGTCAGTCAGCTACTCCTCTGAACCGATAATGAAATACTCACATGTGCTGAATACGAGGAAGTTCAAACAAAGGTTAGCRGCTCTGTTCTGTGACCTTAGCCTATAATCATTTCTTATAGTAAAAGTGAAGAGCCAGAAGTGCTGAAATACTTGTGAGACACACGCCACCTATTTTTTTTAAATCTCAGCATACTCCAGTAGAAGTCACAGTGCTGAGTTACTCCCATTTTTGAAACATAAATTCAGAACATGGTTTGGAGAATTTTTCATTGCCCTCCAGTAAGTATTCACCCCAGCTTCTTTTTCTTGTTTGCACCAAAAATTGGTGACTGCTATGCAAAGCGTGGGGCAGAAAGGAGGGCTTGCCCTCATACGGTTTCCAATCATCCTGCGTCTGCATTGTTCCCACTTGAACTTCTGAAGAATAGTGCGGTGACTGAAATCTGGAATGCAACACATTTTTCTTCTGAGMAAAGCTGTCTGACTGTGTGTGTTCATGGTAAAAATGAGTGTGCATGGAGAAGTGTGCACCAAAAGCAGATAGTAATTTTTTTTTTTTTTGATTTGAAGTTTTTTGAAATGCCTGGGAAAAGTAGGAAGCCATTTCTTCAGGAAGCTACATATCAAAATATCCACTGATTTCAGTGGGAATAGGACTAAATCTTAGCTTGAGTAAAGGCTGAAAGGGGAAAGAAAAAAAGAAAGGAAAAAAACCYCAACAACCTAGCAACTGCTACACACAACACTTCTCAGCGGAAAACAACTAGCACTCTTATTTCCCCRTCTCTTTTGACAAGAATCAGTGTCACTTGGTGTAACTGGAGTCATTTTAGGAAGGCAGGGGACTGTCAGAGGCAAATAGATCCAGGCACATTACAGCCAGATCTGCTTTCTGTGCACTCTCAAAACTTGCACAGCAGCCAGGAAGATTGCAGGGAATGCAAGGAATGCAGGATCGAGCCCAGGCTATATTTTATCCTAAAGGCCAGACTAACAACTAAAAGCCTTTCATCCTTACTTTGCCTGAAGACACAGCCAAAACCAGAAGCTTCAAAAACAAAAACAAAAAGGCCAGGGATATGCAAGCTATTAAAACCAATGATGCCATTTACAGAAAGCATTCCATCCCTAGGATTCCTGAAAACATGTTATAAATGTGACAACGGAGTGCAGTGCCTGAGCCACGGAAAAGCAGTCACTTCTGGAGTGAAATTCAGCAGCTCTTTAACAGCACACGGCAACATGACGGCCTCCAACTTTTAAGAGCTCCCTGGGTTGCTCTGATGTCCTTTCTGCCAGAAACATGTTGTTCTGCTTAAAACCTGTCCATCTAATCACTAGCTTAAAAGGAGCGAGAGAAAGAGAGAGAAGGCATATTCTGTCTCAGCGTAACAAATAAAATGTTAAGTCTTGGGAGCCTGCTGAAAGATACAGGGATATTTCCCAGCCTGTCATTTCGGGTGGGTGCTTTGAAACACTAAGTCCAGCTCAACGGATAATACCAACAGCATATGTTAGCATTTGGTGCTCAGATACGCTGCTGCTTGTTTCCCACATACATTGCTACAGCTTCTTCTAGCTTAGGAGTAATCTCTTTCGTATTTTTCCCCCCCCTCTTGTTTTCTAGAAGATTTTTAAATCTGTTCGGACTAGCTCCCGTGTCCATCGATTTCACGAGCAGAGCCATAGAGCAGACCGTGAACTGCTCCGTGGGCCCAGCATTTCTAAGAAATTTAAACGGAAACGCATTAAAAAAAAAGGGGGGGGGGAATCCCTTTGCTCCCAGCAGCCCGGGCAGCGCTTTGGGGGCGCAGGGCACCGCACACGGGGGGGAGGAGGGGGGGGCCGCGGCTGGCCCCCGCCAGCAGGCTTTTGCCAATACCCCCGGCTCTGAAAAGCTGCAGAAACCTTTCAAAAGCCCTATTTTCTGAAGTCCTCCACTCCCCCCAACCAAAAAAAAACCCAAAAACAAACAAAAAAAATTTAGCTCCTTAAAGAGGAAACACTTTATTTACAGCAGCCGCGGGGCCGACTGCGAGAGAACAGCCCCCCCCCCCTTCCCCCGGGCAGGCGCCCATTAAGCGGCCGCTCACGCCGCTCGCACTTGCGCTTCCCGGCATTTCTATGCTAATTTCCCATTAGTGAATGGAGCCCCTGAAACGAAGCGGGGGATTAACCGCGCCGCGCGGTGAGAGCGGGCCAGGGGCAGCGAGGGGGGAGCGATTCCCACCCCGGCACAGGCACTGCGAGGTCTCCACGGCTGCAAAGCTGCCAGCACTGGCTTTTTCTTCTTTTTTTTTTTTCCTCCTTCACCCTTTCTTTCT
>NW_020451038.1:2921068-2976962 GCF_003343035.1 Apteryx rowi | reverse complement strand
GGGGGGGGGGGGGAAGGGGGGCAAGGAAGAGGCGACAAAAACAGCAATAAAAACGCAGAAACAGCAGTAAAAACGGCCCCCCCCGGCGTGGCAATAAAAGCGCGCAACCCGCAATAAAAGAGCGAAGCGAGCGGCGGCGGGACGGGCGCAGCTCCCCCGGGAGGCGGGTGCGCGGCGCGGCGGTGCGCGGCTGCGGAGCGCGGCCCCCTCCCGTAGTACTATATCCCCCTCACATGACGGGCGCCCGGCGGCGGCGGGGGAGGCCGGGGAGAGGCTCGCCCGCTGCCGCCGCCCCCATTGGCCCCGCGGCGGCGGGGGCCGGCCCGCGCCGGGCGTCAATGGGAGCCGCGGCCCCGCCCGCCGCCGCCGCCGCCGCCGCCGCGGGACCGGCCCGGCCCGGCCCGGCACGGCCCGCGGGGAGGCAGCGGCGGCTCGCGGAGGGCGACGGCTTTCGGCCCCTCCGCCGCCGCGGGACCGGCGAGGCGGCCAGCTGGAGGTGCACAGGCGTCTGGAGGCGTGCAAGCCCCTGCAGGTGTGCACATTGCTGCAGATGCACAGGCCCCTGGAGGAGTGCAAGCTCCTGGAGAGGTGCAAGCCCCTGAACATAAGCATGTCCCTAGAGATGTGCAAGTCCCTGGAGGTGTGTGCAAGTCCATCCCTTGAGCTGTGCAAGCCCGTGGAGGTGTGCAAGACCCTGGAGGTATGCAAGCTCCTGGAGATGTGCACACTGCTGGAAGAGTGCAAGCCTCTGGAGATGTGCAAGCCCCTGGAGGTGTGCACACTGCTGGAGATATGCGAGCCCCTGAACATAAGCATGCCCCTAGAGATGTGCAAGTCCCTGGAGGTGTGTGCAAGTCCATCCCTTGAGCTGTGCAAGCCCGTGGAGGTGTGCAAGACCCTGGAGGTATGCAAGCTCCTGGAGATGTGCACACTGCTGGAAGAGTGCAAGCCTCTGGAGATGTGCAAGCCCCTGGAGGTGTGCACACTGCTGGAGATACACGAGCCCCTGAACATAAGCATGCCCCTAGAGATGTGCAAGTCTCCGGAGGTGTGCAGATCCATCCCTTAAGATGTGCAAGCCCTTGGAGGTGTGCGAGCCCCTGGGGATATGCAAGCTCCTGGAGATATGCRAGCTCCTGGAGATGTGCACGCTGCTGGGAGGAGTGCAAGCCTCTGGAGATGTGCAAGCCCCTGGRGGTGTGCACACTGGTGGAGATATGCAAGCCCTGGACAAATGCAAGCCCCTAGAGATGTGCAAGCTCCTGGACGTGTTCCAGTCCCTGGAGGTGTGCACATCCCTGGAGGTGTGCAAGCCTCTGGACATGTGCAACTCCCTTGAGTTGTACACAGCCCCAGAGATGTGCAAGCCCCATGCTGTCCCTGCCCCACATGTTCACTCCTGCTCTTTCCCTGCCTAGCTGCTGAATCTTGATGAGTTGGGTGATTTCCAGCAAGACTGCATGCTGGAAAGTATCGGGGGGGGGGGGTGGTCCCCCTCTCCCCTGCCAGTGTTATTACTAGTTATTGGTTATTGATAGTTACTATCAGTAGCGATGTGTTTTAAGTGTGAATAAGAGTTTGCATCCAGAGGGCTCTTACAGCAGTGAAGCCCACCTGAGCAAGGTGCAGTGAGGGCACACAGGGATGCCAGTTCCTGCAGCGGTGTGGTTATCTGATAAATCAGTGGGTTTTCAAATCTGGCTTTTCACTTTTCAGATCCCTGGGAAGGTGCAACCCGGGATACTGGAGCTCAGCCTCATGATGAYGGGCTCAGGTGCCCTTTTGAGGACCACACTGGGGCAGCGCACAGTCCCCACCCTCACACTGCAGGACTGTGGGCCCCAGAGCTACAAATCACCGTTCTGCAGGAAAAATGAAGTGTAGCTATCCTCATTTTATAAGTTTATGGGGAAACTGGGGCATAGAGAGTTAACCACACGTTTGCAGCAGAACCAAGCTGCAATCTTTTCTCAGTTCCAGCCCAATGCCTTAAACTGGCACAGTCAACTAGAGGAAGACAAAAGCTTCARGTGAGAAGGTTTGTGTCCTGGCCTCCCCACACCAAACGCACATGGCCTCAGGAGGTCTTGTTTGGAGATTGAGACTGTGCAGGAACGGAGTATGGGACTTTAGCAGTGTTACTAATAAAATGGAAAGTTTTTACTCATTTCAGCCAGTTTTCTCTCGTGAGTTTGCTTTGGTTGCGATTGGCAARGTTTTTGCCTTTCCCTTGTTCAGGCAGAGAAATTAGAGCCATAGTTTTCCCTTTCTCCCGGCAGTCTCTTGTTACCCCAACTGTCCCGCACGTACAGTGCTGTGCCTTAGCTTCCAGCGCTGAGAAGCACGCACACGCTTACAGCACTGACTGCTCTCATTGAGAGATCTTGCTCTTCCTCTCCATATATCTCAATGAATAATGTATAAATATGCATGCATCAAATTCATAGATAATATATTTATACGAAAACATCAGGGCCAAATTCTGCATTAGTGTAACTTCTCTGATGTTAAAGGCATTACATCAGTAAAAACGCTGTCTCTGAATATTTTTACCCAAAATAGATTTTTTGGCAAACCTTGCTTTATTGTTTTCTATAAATTAAAAGCCTTTGTTCCCTGAGTAGGTGAAGTTTAGCTTTATGCAATGCACAGGGTATAAGATTTATATACAGCTAAAATCCCAAGCCTTCAAAATTGGGCTTAAATGGAATTTGAATGATCAGCTGTACAGATAACGAAATTCCAGATTAATTTTAATACCTTGAAAACAACCAAAAGTTAGTCTTAATTTTAACATTACTATGAGTCAGATATGTGTGCAGACACAGAGATTTCTCTAAATTTTRTTTTTCTACATGTGAAGACAATTTCTTTATATTCTGGTTACAGTAGTTTCTAACTTTTTTGCGGAGGTTCATAGGCAGTTTGGCTGACCCAGAGATGAGTAACTTCAACTACGCTGCAGAAYCCAAGAGAGTATCGGACCCTTTGAATAAGGCATCAGGGATCACTGCAAGGTAAAATGCAATGGCAGTGAGCAGGCAAGTGTAACTAGGGCTTCCGTATTTCTGCCTGGGATTTCCTAGAAATAAAAAGCGTATGCAGGCAGCAGGAAGCGACTGCAAAGCAAGTCCGGAGCATCTGGGATGAACTCATGACCGGCACTCGCTCACATACGATGTGACAAGTTGTGGATGTACAAACTTTTTGCATATGTTTAGTTCCACTTTGACATGCATGTGATGTGCGACCAGCCACGCTGAAAAACTCCAGGAAAGCCCTTCTGCATATATGCAGTGCCCATGCATTAGGGATTTCTGTGCGCCCAGCCATCTTGTAGAAATTACYGCCCTGGTTAGGCTATTGGACATCAGGACATGCTAGACAAACATCTAAAGTCCTCTTTTTATGCCCCCAAAAATTTCTAGACAGAAAAAAAGGACATGTTAAAAGCAAACAGGATATAGGATAGCACAAGTTTTGATATTTCACTTCTATGTGAAGAATTTCACTTCTATACYAAGCCATTATTGTACAACAGAGAATAATGAGGAAACATGCAAAAGCGACAGTTACTTTGAACCTGGTGTGGGGTCACCCTGGGTGGAAGAGACCCACAGTTTTATCCTCTACAGCATCTTTTCTGAGCAGAGATTTTGCTTGGGAATTTTTTTTTTTCCCAGGATGATCATGTTGTTGTGCCAATGAGTCTGTTGCAGGGGCCTAGAACCACAATCCTGGTCTGGGATCTGTAGATGCACTTGTGGGTTTAAGTCCAAAACTGAGAATTGCAGTCATCAGCCCAAGTTGCCTGTGTCCAGGCTGACTCAGCCACTTCTCTGCCCATCCAGGACACCTGAATCCACCCTAAAGCTGTGAACCAGTTTGCTCATTAACTCTTTGGAGCCCCATGGCAATAAAAGCRTATTGACCCACATCTAAGTTTTGCTCAAGGTTTCTGAAAACACTACTAGCTTTTGCTTAACAGTGAATGCGCACATCTAGACAAAAATAATGATTCCTGATCACTTTTGGCCACCTAATTTCACGAGCCCCAGGAGCGACAGTTGGGCTGGGGCAGACCTTTCGGGACGATCTTTTGCACAGTCGTTTTGCCTTTTAACTCACAGACTTCTGACAAAAGCTTACCTCTGTGCAGTGGCTGTATGTGGCAAATGGGAGCCCCTGCTTCCCCCTACAAAAAATAAATTTGTCTTTTCCTTTCCCCTGCTCCATGCTCTTTGTGCATTGCCAAGAGACTTCCTTCCCTCCGTTTATCTCTTCTCCAAGTCCTTTTAAAATCTATTATCACCTTGGTCCCTGGATCCTGCTTGGGGATTTTCCATTCACTCTTTTGCCACCTTGCAGGAGAGAACTTCAGTCAAACTGGTTTCCCTACTCAGACAACCACTTTAGCATTCCTATTGCCCAGTCAAAAACAGGGGCCAAAGTAAAGTTAAGGTACTTTTTTCCCTGCCTTTTTTTCTGATGGCAGTGTGTTAAAGATCCAGCCAGGAATGGTGAATAAACCTCAACATTTGAGCATTTTAAAGTTTTCCTGGAGATAATAATAGCACTGCATTATAAAGTCAACAAGAAACTGTTGGCTGAAGTCGGTCCCAAGTTATTACRCCACATAGCACAGAGCCATTAAAGGTGGGAAGGGGAGCAAACACAATTTATATCTAAGAATTGTTTGGCTCTGCCCATGCTTTACGTTACCATTTGTGGCCGTACAGAGCCTTATTTTTTTTCATGCCTCAGATCTTCCCATCTCCTGTAAACTGTTTATGCAGTTTTGTATTACAAATCACTTTGCATTTTTGAGCGGACCAGAAGGGGAAGTGTTTGAACTTCACGGACGGGCAAAAAGAGGGATTGTGCTGCACAGCTAAGTGCTTTGCTGTCTTTAAAGCTCACCTGCAGTACTGCTGCACCAGCCCCTGCTCTTCCCCATTTACTGGAGCAGCAAACTAGTAGTAAACAAATGATCCAACTGGCCACTTGGCAAAACAAGGGTTAGTCAGGCTAGAGTGATTACTTGCACATTTTCATGTAATTTAAGAATCAAGGCCACTCTTTTCCATGACAGAAGCAAAAATAATACAGCAAAGAAAAATAAAGAAGTTCAAATTCTATTCTAGGATCTTTTGAATTAGCCTTCTGCAAACGGATTCCTTCCAAGTGCCACAAAATCAAAGGCTGTGTCCAGCTGAGATCTGCTGGCCTGCGATTTTCAGCACCAGAACAGTTACATCGGCACAGAGGCAATGAATAAGCCTGTCAAACACTCCAGTAATGTTATGATCACTTTAACTTAGCAGTCCTTGACATTCACAGATAAGGACTGCAAGTTCTCCCGGTACTACAGAAATATTGACACAAAGAATATGTTTATCCCTGACTGTGGTTCTGCAGGACAAGGTGGAAACAGAAACAGCAATCTCAGGACTTAATTTCTTTGGCCTCGCAAGGGCATCTGTGCTGCAAAGCCAAYGGTTTATTGATTTTTTTTCCCCCCTTAACTAGTTTGGAAATTGTGTTGTCTTTTCAAGTCAAAGTTATAGGCCTAGGGGGAGATAAGATGGAAGAAACTCATTTTAGGAATGTTTATGTTAATGTCTTTTGGAAGATTAAAGCCAGTGGGGAGCTGGGGAGTTTCTGATTCTCCCCCAAATTTTCTGTTCATTTAGATAGTGAGTGAGAAAATGTCAGCTGACTTTCTGGCTGCTATTTTTCCAGACCATCTTTAATCAAGTTCAGTTCCAACCCCAGATTTGCACAATCCTCGCATCTTCATCTGTGCAAAATGAGCAAAAGACCCCAAGAGCAGGCCATTAATATCACAAACGGCTGAGGGAATCGGTCGACCTTCTGCAGGGATAYAGGTGTGTTGAGAGCACAGGGGGCCAGCTGCCCCTGCAGAGCCTTCCCTAACTTGACAATGAGATGAAGCAGAGCAGCTGGGGCTCAGCTGTTTAAACCCTGGTCCCGAAGCTGCGCCACAGCCAATGGCTCCAATGTGACAGATGAGGCTCATTCCTAGAGGTTCACRAGCAAGGAAAACAGCCTGGTCCAAGCTCTCCTTCCTGAAGATGACTCAGGGACTGGTCAATCTGTAAGTGTGACAGAACCCACTGACTCACTTCGAGGAGATTCAGCACCTACCTCTGCTTACTTAGGAAAGCAAAATAGACTGGAAGGCGTACAGGAAGATCTGGGACATGACTAAGGTTGGCTGCTGTTCAGGAGTGGATCTGCAATAAACTGTGTTCCCCTGCCCTCTCCTGGAAGGAATACGCCAGAGCGGGGTGTGTTTGTGCAGGATCCTTTTGCTGAATGCTTCGGGGAAGTGGCTCTAGGTGGTGAGAAGAGATGGGGGATTGTGAAGACAATGTTTACAGGAATGAACAACTATGACTGTGCTGGATCCACCACGTGTTGCTGACACTGAGTTTGCTGAAACTGGCACACCTCTCAAGAGAATTTGAATGTTTTCAAGGAAGAGCTGCCCGCCTGTCTGGCCGTTTGCATTGAATTGAGAAATGGGCAGGATGACCCAACAGACAGAATCCAGGGCCTCTCCCTCACCTTAAATAGTAAACACAGAGCCTACACAAAAACACTGGTAACCTTCGCTCAGGTCACGGAGCATCAGCAGGTCAGAAACATAACGCCACACGCCACTGACGGCGCTCCCAGGAGGAGGGTACAGAACAGGTGAGTGGGACCCCATCACTTGGCCAAGGATACGGCGAGAGCAGAGCAGGGAGGTTGGCTGTGCAATCCTGAATCTCTTTGGACACTACAGAGTAGAGACAGTGCCAAAGTACAAAGTCCTCAAAATTGGGGGGGTCCGGGTCTGGCAGTCTGGTTCTGAACCTTCAGCTATGATGTGACTGTTAACCCACCAGGCACTCAGTTCAGTGACTGTGACCCAAYGTAGACTCACGCTTGAATAGATTAGATGTTTTTGTGAAGTCTAATTCTCCTGCAGAATCACCTGAATTACATTCTTCTTTTTTCAAAACACCAAACATCCAAAGCAATACTAGTACTGTTCTAAGAAGAGGACTGATTAGCAAATTGCTGCTGGTAAGATAATAATGGGAGCAATGAACCACAAAAGCTGAGTGTAGAAACTCTACAAATAAGTCAATAGTTGCAGCGTGGGACTATGAATCAGGGGCTCTGGAAGGACAGGACCAACCACATGTGCACTGTATAACCTGAAAAAAGTCTCACATGCTTTGAATTTTCTTTGAAGTTGTATTTCACCAAGTCGTAGTAAACCCTGCAAAGTGGCAGGCCAAGATCCTCCGACATGTTCTATAGGTGAATCACCTTCTTGCAGCTGACGTGTTGCTCAGCACAAAGGAAAAGGGGAGCATGCTTTGTGGTTGGACCATGAGCAAATACTCATGTTGGGCAAGGACATTATCTTTGGAAACCATGGCCAATTTCTGTGTCTTCATGATGGGGAGAGTCACTGAAGACCACAACAGAGAACACATAATATCTCAACCAGCTCCACAAATGTTTTTTTTCACAGTTCCACCCAAGTATAAGTCCTACTTGCTGGACTTGCAGTATGTTCAGAGTATTTCTTTACCCCCCCCCTTTCCCCTCTTATCAAAGAGATGAACTTCAATAAAACAGTTCCAGCTGCCTTAAAAAGAGAGAAGGCTCCTATTTCCTGCTTCAGTACAGGGGTTAAGAACAATGTTTCTGTTCATCACAGAAATAAACATTAAACGAATGTTGAGTTATATCCCTCCTGTGACCAATGTTCTAGCTTGGTTTTTAAAGTTAATTCTTCATACACTTTTTTTTCCCCTCTTGTTCTGTCTTACATTTGTCCAGACTCCCATGTTCCTAGGGGACTAATTACCCACTCAGCAGTTACTCTGAAGTCCAATTGTAATGGTTGGCAAAACTCTGCTCTTCCATGCGAGCTTTCAGAATAATATTTCAGCTTGTTTCAAACAGCACCACTCTCTGGAGCTTCTTACCAGTTTGCTTTGCCCTGAACTGAGTTTTATTGTGCTGCTGTTGAGAGCTGATTGCTTGTCACAGAGCAGATATTCTCAGCAGAATAATTAAAAATAAACAAACAAAAAAACAAAACAAAGGCATTGCTCATTTAAAAATGATCCACTGCGACATCATGTTCTATTTTCTCATCTAATGAATTCTTAGTATCAATGTAAGTAATGAAGAAAACACTTCAGACCTGGATTATACTTCCCCAAAATACAGATGTGATCATAGCAAGTGTTTTCATTCACACTAACCTTGGACTTGTCAGAAAATTTGGGGAAAGTTTAGTCATACACCCTGTGATCTAAAGATGCACTTTTTCTTATTCTATAGGTGTTTGGATGCAAAATAGTCATCCCTTCCGGAGTCACAAGAAATAACTGAGATCTCAGTTCAGATCACTGGCATATATTTTTTCCCATAAACACTGCTTGGGAGGAATCCATTTCCTTTCCCACCTTGCTACTATTTAATTGTCTATATGGGCAGAAGCAACTTACCTCATCTCCTTGCTCTTCAGTTTCTCCACCTGTTCAACGAAGACAATAATTTGATGCTGTACAGTACTGAGCACACTGATGTTCATAAGAAGCATTTAGGCTGATTGGTGAAAAATATGTAGAAAAGAAGAAGATGGCGAAGTATTTTTTTCAGGATGCCTGAGTCATGTCAATGGCACAGGGAATGTGGCAGTTCCTGTGGCAAGAACCTGCAGTCACTGAATGGGAAAGAACATCGCATCTTACTTAATCATTTCACTCTTCTGTAACCTCCAATTAATGACCATGCTAAGTCATCTTTGTCTAGAGAAAAGATACCTCTAAACCTCTGCACTCCAGAAGAGTATCAGCAGTTGCCCAGGATTTGACGAAGTAGACTTGGGATCCGTCTGTTGTAGAGATACAACACAGCACCAGCCTGTGGCTCTAAAGCCAATTTACCCCAATACTTGGGCAGAACTTAGACCCGGCCCATTTTTTGGCTTAAGCCTGTATCTAATTGTGAGATTTCTGTGGAACTAATGCGCACTTATAGGGCTTCTCTAGATAGCACTACAGCTCCTGTCAATCAACAAGCATCAGCTCTGTTATTACATTTAAGCACTAATCATGCCAACTTGTCAGGTTTAACTGAAGTTCATTATTATAATTCTTTCGTGCAGTGGAGTTGTTGTCCCAATATCACAGCCCCTACGGTAAATACAAGCTTATTTCTGCCCCGCAAACAGCGAAGCATGGCAGTGCCAGCCCTTCTTCTCATGGCCTCGCTGGGATAACCAGCCAGTTAAGAAAGCTAAATTCTCCTTTCACCCCCAGAAATAAGAGAGAACAGTTATCACCGGTCAGAGAAAATGCAAGGGTCAGTGGTTCCGGGATGTCGAGTTTCTCGCCTGTAGCATGCAAAATCAATTATAATCACATGTGCAAGTTACTTGCTGATGGGCTAGTCTCCATGGACCCAGAGCAACACCAATACTAACCAGGAATTTCACTGGCAGGCTCAGTAGAGGATAAAGAAATCAACTGCAAAGTCTGGCTCTTTATCAGCATTAATCCAGTAATTAACTATTTACTTTGAGGACTTGGCTGAGTCCTATTTCCAGCTCAAAATTACACATTTTCTAAAGATCTTTTCCTTACCTGTACTCCTACATGTTAAAACCTTAATTCCCTCTCCATTTTTAAACTCTAGCAAATTTTTTTTATATTGTTTTATACATCTCATAGTTTCTTCACTTTGTTCTTTCTCTACATTTTTCTTATTTTGGACATCAAGGCATCATAAATGCCTTGCTTACATTTCAGGTCATCTCTTAGGTATGTCCCATTAGATTGCAGCGCACTAGCCCAGTGCCCCATGTGCAGCTACTGCTGAACAGTGTTGATCTGCCTAAAGGAAAGGACACTTTGCACAGCCACGGTCATGCTGGAACTCCTCCTGCTGGAATTACAACTTGGAAAAAAACACGTATTTCCAAAATCTAAACCTGGGAGCTGTTCTTAATCTGTCAGCACCTCTTTAAGAAGAATCTAGGAACTGCTGGGCATTCATATAAAAATTAAAACCATCAAGCACTCCTTCCTTCCTTCTGACCTATGCACCGAGCAGCCAAAGTGGACTGTAGGTTGGGCCAGCACACAGCTGACCAGCCGACAGAATCCGAAATCTCACTTCACCTACCTAGGGTTAGAATCAGCCCACTGCAAGCTGGGTCTGGCAGATGGGAAAATGTCAGCAGCGTGTTACCAGGGGGCCGGTCTGGTGAAGGGCCGGCAAGGCTCAAGCAACGCTTGTAATGGTGCCAGGAGGTCACAGTGAATCACGTCCTGCTGAGCTGCACAGCTCCGTTTCACGGCTCTCTCGCCCTGCCGTAGCCTCGGGGAGCACAGCAGGCTGGAGCGCCTCGGGGCGCAGGGAAGGGAGTCCCCACTGCCCCTACTCTGGGTTTGTCTCTTCCTTCCCTGCAGCACCAGGAAACCTTCCCCATTGCAAACAGTAATGCATAGAGGTATATCTGCCAACTTCATTTTACCATAGCTGGTAAGGTGCAAGCTGAGGCTGCTGCTTTAACTGTCGCCGTTACCTTCAGCAGACCTCAGCAGCAAATGTTCAAAATAGCTGCTTACAGATAACGGACTTTTTTTCTCTTAATCAGTCCCAAGGAGATGAGCACCACGCCAAAGCGAGTGATTTACTGGCACCCTCTGTTGTGCTGGCTGCTGCAGTTCCAAGACAAAACGCATTTGCATGTGCCAGCCTGAGCCCCAAGCTCAAAAGGCTGCAAGTTTGCTAGAGTTTTATCTCAGCCACTACCCTGCTCACAGGTCAAAACTGGAGGATGCTCCTTTTAAAAGCAATTTCCATCCCTTTTCAATCAAAGGTTTCATGATGTCTGGAGCAGCTGGAATTTGCAGGGAACAGCCAGGCATGTAAGCATATATCCACGGTGCAGAGCAACATGGGCCACCTGGGCTGCCATTCAGTAAGCTATTACTTGTGCTGCTCAGACTGAACCAGCGGTGGCCATGCGACTCCAGCGCAGCTGCAACCACTGCTGGAGAAAATTGCCAGGCCTGGCTTTGGCAGCGCTAGGAAGAGGTACAAAATTTCAACTTTTGACGTCATGCCAGCAGGATGGACACTGCCCCCGGGGTGGCACTGGGGGTCCCAAGAGCCACCCCCAGGTCTGAGATGTCTCAAGCTCTGACATCTGTCCAGATCGGAGATTGCACACAATTCCCCTGAAGAGACATGTTGTGCAATACTGAAACAAACTTTACTGTGGAATCAGGCTTAACTGTGCCTTATAGCAAATTGGTTCAGCACTTCCAGGATCAGGCCTTTAGTGCTTAAAAACAGTGCAGTTTTGGCCAGTAAATGAAATTGGTGCAAGTCAGCTCAAAAAGCTGTTTAATAATGTGCCTTTGGGGGAGAACATCATGGGATTTTAAAACAGAGGGGCCACAAGCATGCAGCAGCAAAGCGATGGATGAAAAGACCCATTTGCCCTCACAAGCTGGGCTGTTGGCACGGGACAGAAGAAGAGGGTTTGTAAGCCTTTTGGAACTGTTGTTTTTTTGTTTTGTGTCAGGACAGTGTCTAGCACAAATGGACTTGGRCAAGAGAAATAAAGGTTACAAAAATCCCAGGGATCCCTCAGTCAGGAAAAGCGCATGAAGATATTAAGGTCTCTTCTGGAGTAAGAGGATTGAGGAGGGCTCATGGGGGAGTTGAAAGAAGGCTGGAGTCAAGTGGGGGAGAGAAATCGGAGCACATGCAAAAAGGCTGCGAGGCAGCCAAAGGAGCTGGACACAGACAGGAGCAAAGAAAGTCCCCAAGGGCTCGCAGGCATCTRTAAACTGCATGGGACAAACGGTTCAACTCTGGCTTCAGAAAGCAGGATGTCACCTCCAAGGCGAACGTTGCCGGCTGGCATTTTTGTCAAAGCAAGAGGAAATGAGCAATGGAGGGGCCACTGAGCTTGAAGACGGACCAAAGAACTGAAAGACAGAGGTGGAAGCTTGGCAAAAGGGAATGAGAGTCTGCAAGTTTCCCAGAAAGGGCTGAGGCAAGTTGCCGGCAGAGCTACAATCCGCTGGGGCAGGAGCAGGACTGTATCCAGGCACCCCAAGTGAGGCCCAGCTGTGGCACCGCTTTTCTGGAAGGAAACAGAGGATTGAAAGGTGGCCCAGTCCCCAGAGCCCAATGGGTGAGACAATTCCTCATAAAAACACAAGCCAGCAGGAAAGCTTCAGCAACCCAGAACAAGAGGTGCAGAAAGGAGTGAAAATGCCGAAAAATCACCTTGAGAAGAGGCTCCCAAGCACCCTGGAAGGAAGCCTTCACCTGGGACAGGGCCAGACAGAGAACTTGGCACTTCTTGACCTTCTTTGGAGCCCACTGAGGCCCAGACAGGAGACAGGAGCTCAGTTATTGCAACCTCCTCGTCCCTTACCCCCGCCTTCAAGAGGAAAATGGGCCAGGCGGCTTTCTGGCTGACTTCAGCATCACAGTCCCCATGCCTGCTGAGCATCCACGTGGGCTGCCTTGTTAACTTGAGTGGCCATACATTGATGGAGCTGCAGAATTTACCCTCTGAAAAAGAGATCAAGCTGTGATGCAGAAAATCGTAATGCAAGCAGATCTAACACAGGAGAGCCTAAAAGAAATCACAATGAATGGGGAGGTACATTAGGCAAATTCCTAGAGTTTTCTTTGGGCTTGTCCCAAAGTGATGCTATACATTTAAACGGGCAAACTTGGAGCAACTTAAGAGACCTTCAGTAAGAATTGGGATATGTCTAACAAAACATAGATATAGTGTAGTGGTAAAACTGCTTGTTAAAGATCCTTTTCACTCATTACCAGTGCCAAAGACAGAAGATGATTTACAAGACACTAAGAAAAGTGTCAAGAAAATAAACAGAAGTCTTTAACTAGTTCTTGAGAACAATTTAGCTATAGGTTAGGCTTAGAGAGTACTGAAAGGACTACTAGTACTTAGTTTAGGAAACTAAATATGAGGATAACAGAAAGCTAAACAGTCTCATTTTACAAGACCCTTTCCCACAACCACCACTGATTGTAACAGCTGTGGCAAGCTCCATCCAATTTTATCTGGGCAGCTTAAAAGGGAGAATTGGCAAAAGGATCTGAAGGGCTGGCGCAAGATGGCTTTCCCTGCTAGGTACAGCCTGGGGCAATTCGGAGCAATAATTTTTAGCTCTTACAGTGCATGAGCGTGGCAGGCCATTGGAGAGGGTACAGCATGGCAAGCATTTCAGCCTGTTTTCTGTACCTGGTTGTTGTCCTGTTGCATTGCTAAACTTTGAACGGGAGCTGCTATATCAAAAAGGTTTACAGTAAGACTGAGGCTGCCAATCCGAGCTCAAACCAAAGCTGTTCCAAAAATAGGTGATTTACCTTGGACGTGCTGTTGCCGACAGGGGAAAAAGCCATGGGCAGACAGATCCTGCTGAGCCAGCCAGTGTCCCAGGGCCTCACAGAACTGCTGATGATGGGACGAGTGCTCCTAAGACACAAGGCTGATCGGTGGGTTTGCCAATATTGCACAACCACTGGGGAGCTGGGGTGAGAAGAGAAACCCATTTCAGTGGACACCTGAATGCAGCCGAGTCTTTTCAGCAATATAAATGGCTCTTGACCCTACGCCTGACTCATCCTCCCAGTGTTGCAAAATCCCTGCTCATATCATATGCAGGTGGTAGGATTTCTAAATTGGAAGCAATGTTGGAACAAGAACAGAAAAGGCATTCAAGGGTGATGGTTTAACCTGGCACAAATCTATGTCCAGCAGAGTGAAATTACTACTGTACCCAAAAGAAACTCCTGTCAGTGGCTCTGAGCATTCCTGTCCCCATTTTTCCTAGGGAAAAGTCTRGGGTCAGGATACACCTTACATCTCTAGGGTGAAAACTTAGAGTAAGCAACAGCAAAGAACAACTGGATAAGGGATCATAGACCTGCAGTGACACAGCCCACAGCCCAAATGCAGCAATGCTGATGCTTTCTCCAGGCAGCTCAATTGCAAATACTGCTCTCAGGGAGACCACAAGGAAATTGCCGTCCCAGGAGAACAACGGACTGAAGGAGAGGTGACTGCCCTGCGGAGCTGGGAATGGGGCTGCAGGGACAGAGGCCAGAGAAGCTGTAGTAGGAATTCATCTCCTGTTAGATGAAAATGGGCAGAGTCTAAGCCAGATGACCACTGAGACTTAGATAACAGTGAAATCAGGATGGGGATTGACAAGGAGAGATGCTGGCAGAACATGGGAGGCAAATACAAGGGAGACAAATGTGAGTGAACTTCATCTCCTTACCTCTGTCTAAAACTCAGACATCAGTGTGTGAGCTCATCACCTCTGGCTCTTAGTAGGCAGCAGACACCTCCAGAAGGAAGATAGGCATTGAGAGTTCAACACAACAGAACTGAATCCATAGGAATGACTTACCTAAACCACTGACCCCAGAAGAGGTCTGTCACCAGCTGAGCTGTGTGCAAAGAAGGATTTTCCTACAGGCTGAAGGGATCCATGGGAAACTGGATATCGTTTAGTAATAACAGTATTCAAAACTAGGAAGAGAAAGCAGCCAAAAAACAAAGTTACAGTAAGTATTGGCAGTGTTGCTATGAGGGAAAGCCCAGAGGAAGGAGCACTATTTGGGCAGGATACTGGCTGTAAAGAGGCTTGGGACTGCAAGCGTTTTGAGCATGACCCACTCAGCATTGCAGGAAACAGCCTTTTCTTCTCTTGTAAAAGAGGGTTGCCTCTCAGAAACACCCAACCCCTTCACCGATGCCTCTGACCAGAAACAGCCCGCCAGCCCCAACCACAGGCAGATTGCTGGGCTTGGAAAGGCACCTCCATCCAAGACGTGCTGGGGCAGAAAGCTCTGCATCCTGCCAGGGGATACAGGAAGGGGTTCAAGCTGGGAACCGATGGAGGCAGTAGGCAGCTCTTGGGAGGTTATCGCACTTGTGAGCAGTTTGGGGGTAAGTGATCTGCAGCTAGTGACTGTGTGAGTGGGCCTGCAGTTAGTTTTAAGGCAAGAGGCCTCTGAGTTAATGGCAGATATAGATAGCAGCCTGCTGCATTAAGTGAACTTTATTCCATTTGCAAAACAGCATGATCTCCACATGCTGCCGCTCGGCTGTCTGCTGGCCATGTTCAYGGGGTCAAGCTGTATCGGATGGATCTGACTCACTTCTTGCATCAGACCTACAAGAAAATGAGTCAGAGACAGTCTTAAACACCCCAGTCAGTCTCTTAAGCCTCCTTAGGTCTCCTACCTAAAATCATCTCTATTTGGTGATTTCTTCAGGACTTGAATATGAGGCTCATTCAAAGGTGTGTTGGGGGGGGTGACAATAATTATCGGTCAAGGATGTCAGCAAAAGAAAAAGCATTTGAGGGATACGTACCTAAAAGAGTAGAGGAATTTGCACTGGGGATTGGTTGTTATCTTTGCTGCTTTTACACCTGTGGAAGCCAGAGCATGTTGCATTTAGGTGGAGAGTGCTGGTGCTCCAGAAAGAGTCACAGAACAAAACTCAGTAAGGACCACCAGACTCTGATGGACTTGGTAAGGCATCAAGAAAATGGGATCTGACCCTAATGGAGAGGGAGGAAACAGGAGGTGTGGGAAAGAAAGAAGTAACAGGAGCCTGGGGTGACTTGCATGCAAAGCAGTAGGAAAGGAACGGGACTTGCAGTTGCATCAAAGGAGATCCTGCCTGGGCCAAGGGCCCAGCTGGGGACAGAAGCAGGGAGAACAGGGAACAATAAGAGTTTCATTACTCAGATGACGCCTTTGCCTCATCTCTTAGGGAGGAATCGGAGACTAGGACAAGACTGAGGAGCTGCCAATCTGGAACAGACCAGTGGTGCCTGCAGTCATGTACCCGGCTTCCAGCAGAGGCCAAATTTGGATGGTTTAGAGGAAAATCTTCGATAGCAACCCAGTTCCAGGAAGAGTGCAATATGTCCAGTGTTTGCTCATGTTGGGATAGCTACAGAACTGTAGCAGGGCAGACATGCTATTTATAAGCATATCAGATGTCAGCTAAACTCTTTGCACTTTCTATAGATCATACATCAAGTCTAATGAGAAGGAACACAGGCTTGAGGGAAACAAATGAGCACAGGTTAAAGAAGAGGTGTCTTATTAATACAATACATACGGCAAAGAACGGCAGCTGGCCCTGTGCCCAGAGCTTCTTACAAGGCCTCTGAAAGCCAAGCAAGATCACTTTACTAACAACACCGTGAGAAGGAAGGGTTGAGAATGCTGGGTTTGATGGTTCTGCATTATTAGACAGAGAATTGTTTGCTCCTGAAAAAAGGATACAAACCTATTCATAGATGCCTCATTATGCTCTCTTCCAAGTACGTGCTGTGCATAATAAAATAAGCCAGTTTTAAAGGGTTAACTCTCTCTCTCTCTCTCTCTCCAAACCTACTACAAGAGAACTAGAATACAGATTTAAGCACAGACAAAAGATGATAGTTGTTCCAATTAATGATCCAGCTAGCATCTGTTCTTTCTAATTAGTTGAAGTATGGTTTTGTCTAGAGACAGAATTGCTGAGCAGAAGTGTGCTGGCTTCTTTTCTGCTTAGACGGCTATTCTGATCTCTCTTGGTCTTTGGAAAATTTTTCTGTTTCACAGAGGCTAAAGTCTATTGCGCACTGATATTTGGTACGTGCCCATAGACTGTGTTCACTGCAACTGACTGCAAATCTGTGTTTCCCACTGGGGGGAAGACTGATACAGGAAGAGTTTTTACAGATACCCGCCACGCACACATTTGTGCATTACCTCACTTATCGGTGACTCAGTTTTGTTCTGCAAACAGACGTTTTTGTAGAACAGATGCTGGTGGATGCAGGAGGGTTCCCCAGGACCTGTTAACCTTCCTGGTTTGATCCTTCACCCCACCCTTTGTAAGAAGACCTTTGAGGATCTGCGTGTTTCGGTTACATACAGATGAATAATTTACAAGCCATGGCTGTTGGAATAAACAAGCCCGCCTGCTCTGCCCGAGCTCTCAACTGCTTGTCTTAAATTTCCCTCTCTTTGCTAAAACCTCCAGCTCTCCACAACTTAAACAATACTCAAAGGCCTTTAAAGGAGAGGCCTATAAGGGAAAAGCAGGGTGGCATACCACAGCAGCAAACAGCACTCACAGCAAGTATTCACCTTATCTCTGAGCAGGGCATTGACTTGTTGTACAAACTCTAGGTAGGAAAGCCACTGGCAAAGCAATCTCAGATGTAATATTTACCTAAGAGGAGACATTTCACTGGAAAACAAGCTACAGGATTTGTTGACATCAGGCATTCATGCAGGTGCAGGCAAAGGAATAGGAACAGGATGTGGAAATTTTCCAGCATTTCCAAGTAACAAAGCTGTCATTGCATGAGGAACATGTTTGTGCTGTTCGTCATTCTGGCTAAACAGCTACAAGAAGTGGATTTCAGGCTTGTCCTGCCAGACCCCCACTGCATGGCACCAGCAGTCACTTAGCTTCTCTGCCCCAATACCCCATATTTAAAATAGGGCTGCAGACAGACAGATCCTGCAAGAAACAGCCAGTCTGGCACCAAACRTTTCTGATTCATTGCATTAAGTACCCAGTGATGCCTCATTCTCTGGCAAGGGATGGTGGATCCCATGAGCTACCCTGTGGATACAAGATACAGTTTTGGATCACCAGTAACAGCTCCTGTAAAAGCTTCTCTGTCTTTTTCTCCAGACAGGATTGAAAYCGCTCAGGTGCAAAGTGAATACCAGGGTTGTTTTTATCTTTAATCCTTTCCACGTGAGCAGAAAGAGTTTGGAGCCGTAAGACGTGCTCCCTTTTGCAGCTCTTAGAAATCAGCATGACCCATGATTTGATTTTATGAAACCTTTTTGGTCTGATCCATACGCCACGGTTGAAGGCAATCTGTGTGCAGAGCTTGCAGGATCACCCTGTTTATCAACCATAAAGCTGCAGTTTCATTATCTCACTACGATGATCAAAGCACAGGCTGTTACTGAGAGGGGCAATTCCACCTTCCCCTTCCTGTGTGACGGCTTTTTCCTCAAGCCATTACTGTGATCATGGTAAAAAGGATCTTTACTTCAGCTGGATCAGCTTCCATGCAGTCATAGCAGCTGTAGTGTTGCCACAAAGCAAGGGCCAGGAAAAAGGCTGGAACTGTGCCGTTAAGAGCTTACTGTAAAATCATGAAGTTGCAAACTCAGGGTCATTTGTTGCTACAAATAGCGTGAATTTATAGTCAGAGTTAGGAAAGTCTCCTGGGCTTCAACACAGTGGCTCTTTATAATATGCCAAACACAAACTCCTGTGCCCCAAATGTACTTAGCTCTGAGGGAAGTCTGGAACAGGTTATGGCTTTTCAATTTGGATCAGGTCTAAATGGTTATTCAGAACTGGCCTTGAAATTGTATCCATATCATTTATTTATACCCTTACAGAAACAAGTCAGTGGGGCTACCCAGGGGTACAGCCTTACCCTCCCAGAGCTAGCCCTCCATTGCCTGGAGAGTTTGTAAAATCATCCTTAGAGGTTTTCAAAACACAGCAAGGCAAGGCCTTGAGCAACCTGATCTCACTTCGAAATTAGCCCTGCTCTGAGCAGGAAGTTATACTAGAGACCTCCAGAGGACCCTCCCAACCTGTATTACTCTGTGATTGTCATCTTCAGCTGCATTGTCATCAGGCTTTGTTACACCCCTAACAGTTTACAGATCAGCCGGCTGTCCCTACACTGACTAATCCAGGCCAGAAGTCAGAGAGCCTGTGTCAACTGACTCTTCACAGCATTGGCCGTGGTAGTTCAGGAGCAAGAGCAAAGCACGGAGCTTATCTGCATGGTGTTGTCTCAGAGCAGAGCACTGCTTATAGTCATTGCAAGGAAGACTCCTCACCACCACAGCACACACAGGAATAAGCTTTGCATTGCAAAAGTAACTGTCCCAGCCTGGCGAGAGTCCCACAATAAAAACTGCAGAGCATTTTCTCGTCTTCTTGGCAAGAAAGGATGTACATTCAGTCTAAAAGAAATGCAATTTGCTGAGCGCTTTCCACTTTTTGTCCCAGTCGTGGTCACTATACAGCACCCATGTGCACCACAGTAAAAGGAGAGAGGACAGGCTCTGGCTTGTAATTTCTGCCTGGTCCTTCAGAGTGTTAGCAGCTTTCATCCTCCAAATTGAACCAAGATCAGTTGCAAGAACATCACCAATTCACATCAGATGAGACATCCCAGGGATGCACTGGGGGAGAYGGAGTGGGGGTTGAGGATCAATGGTAGGACACAAAGATATGAATTAGTCCTGCTCCATCAGGCTGTTTGCAAAATTAAGAGTTGAGCTCACAGGTCTCCTCACAGAGCTCCTTCTGGGGATGCTTCCCCTTCCACAGCCAGTGGATGAGACAGGTTTTTTATGTTGTTGTTGCTCATCGTGTCTGGAAACTTCATCTGTAAGGTAAAAGCAGCACTGAGAAGCAAGAGTAGGAAATGTAGTTCACTGAACCAAATCCCYGGCTCTGGGAATACAAGGTTGCTGCCATCTCGTGGCTGGCTCTGGCTGTGCAAAGGTCCCAGAGCACATTTTACAAGCAGGAAAATACATTAAGATAAAATCC
Source organism: Apteryx rowi (assembly GCF_003343035.1). Classification (NCBI taxonomy): domain Eukaryota; kingdom Metazoa; phylum Chordata; class Aves; order Apterygiformes; family Apterygidae; genus Apteryx; species Apteryx rowi. The sequence continues at coordinate 2,957,242 of NW_020451038.1, read as the reverse complement.
CTCCTGGAAATGGACTTCAGCTGGAGGGAGCAGGGGGTAGACAGCCGTGCCAGTGGTTAGACCCCATGGGTATCACAGCTTTCCTGTGCATGGGAGGTCTCCTACCTTCCTTCTCCATCAGCTGCTCACCCTTGCTTGGGAAGGCTCAACCCGAGTCATGGTAAGCCTTTTGCTGCCAGGCCATCACTGTCTTGTGTTGCATAACCCAAGGAGAGGACAAGSAGACATCCATGTTGCTGTCGAGAGGCCCTGGATTTGCTGAGTGCATGTGACAGTAGTCAATGCGCGTGGCCTTCAAGTTCAGCCTGGCCTTCACAACAATCAGCTGCTGGGACAGGATCTGCAGGGAAATAGTGATGTGCTATAGCCCTACACKTGGTCAGATGGTAGGGATATGGTCTCCTGCGCTGTTAATTTACAGCGCCTTTCATTGAGGTGTGGTGCTGATAGAGGGATCTGTACCATGAATAAAGTAAGCTGGAAATGGTGAAACCACATGGCCCTTGTTCCTCCCTCTCTCAGCCTCTCTACAGAGCTCAGCAGTGTACACAGAACTCGCAAGAAGTACATGAACAGGCGTATTTTCCCCTTGTGGGATCTCCATAACCAGCCCAGGGCTGGTCTCCTGCTAGTAGGGGAAAGGCATGAGAAGTCTCCCTAAAAAAAAAAATCCGGAGAGGTGCTTCCCTATCAGCTCACCAGAGACCACGTTAAGCAGAAAGCTGCCCGCTCAGCTTTCAGCAGAGTTCTCGTGTTCAGTGTCTYGTGGAGTCTCGCTTGCCAGTCCTCYTTCCTTGTGTCCAACCCTGGAAACGCGTCTGATTTTCCCTTCATCCTCAGGGGATGCTCTGGGCTTTGCAGCCACAGAGYTCACCAGGGAACAGAAGAGCAAGAGGTCCAGAGAAGAAAGAAACCCTGCCAAGCCATTTGATATTTCCATGCCATTTGCTGATTACTATTAGACTTTCCTCTTTGTGTGGTACATATTGTGGCTCACTTTGCAAAAGCTGAAGTGAAATACATAAATGAGACCCCTTGAGAATACTTCAGGCACCAGGGACATGACTGTTCAGTGACCTGTGCAGTATCCTGGGTACACAGGGAGTTTCCTGTAATGATAAGACTACAAAGGAACAGTTACTTATCTAGATACATATTCAGCTTTCATCTCTGGCTGCGTTTCTCAATCAGCCATTTCAAAATGTTTTGCCAAAACTAATTAACCCTCACAGCACATCTGTAGCAGGTATCAGTGTCCCCACATCACAAAAGGAGGGACCAAGGAGTGGAGACATCAAATAATCCCCTCAAGAAAGAAATGAAAAGAGGTAAGAAATCCCAAYCCTGTCTCCTAACACAACTACCCTCTACAAGCCCCCAAAGTCACAAGCATCCTTCTGTTGGAAGCACAAGTGGTAATCTGTAAATCTTATCATGCAAGCTGCCTGTCCGCCTCAGATGTGTGCCAAGAAAGCACTGCCCAGACATTTAATAAGCTCCAAAAATTTGGTGCCCTGAAGCTACATTATACAACCCAGAAATCACTACCAAGCTACAGTGCTGGTCAGCTGCACAGCCTATGCCACCAGGCAGATTTTCCCATGATGTGCATATGACAGTTATTCCATTCATTGACCAAGTTAATGGTGGCTAAGAATAGATCCCAGAAGTCCTTCTGGCCTTAAAAATTTCTTTGTCCTCAAGAAAACGCAAAGCCCAAACGGCTTAAAGTATGTGTGGAGTACGAACGATAAACAAAAGCTCTGAAGAGCTTGTACAGTTCCAAGAATTCACAAATTACACCTCTGCTTTTAAATAAGCTTTGTTCTAGTTTCAGGAAATAAGTGTTTAGTCAGGGTAGCGTAGGAGAGCGCAATGTGTCTGTAAATGMATCATTCAGTGATGCCAGAAATTATGCCAAACAGAGCTACAGCTACACAAATGTTCTAGGTTTTTGTTATCTATTTCCGTGATTGCTACTCATGTTATTACTGCTGCAAATCTGCAATTCTGTAATAAACCTRTATTTCTGAACAAAGACCATTTGATGCTATGCCTTTAGAAAAGTGCATCTCAAGCACAATTTATTCCTGATTTATTTTTTTTTTTGGTAATGGAAATCATTCTGTAGTCTTATTTTTGATACATATTCCCCAGTACACTTGGGAAATTTCCCAAAACATACTAAAGATAGCACTGTGTTTTTCTGCATCACTGCTAAAAGTCAAAGCATTCATGTGCAGAAATAAAGAGAAATTTCTTCATAAGCATTTTCCTTCTGTTGCCTGAATCCAGTCTCTTGATAATCAGCAATTATGGAAAAGAACTATAACAATCAAATAGGAGTTTGCACTTACAGAAAATCATGCTACTTATTGTGTGACTTATTCAGATGGAGAAAGCTGCCTGGAAACCTATCAGTAAATGAAAGAAACTGCTATTTCAGAAAGCTGAAATTTTATTAATACAGAGTCTAAAGAGTCTAAAGAAGAAGATGATCCATTTGGAACTGATTTTCTCTTCACAGAAACAAGATAGAGAAAATATGGGATTTAGAGATCTTTTCTTCCCTGAAAACGTACTATTTTTTTCAGCTCATATTTTATCAAACCATCTGTAGAAATATATGATATTACAGAACATAATACTTAGGTTTCTATAGCACTATTCATTTGGAGACCCTCCAGTAAATGGCAATTCATTCACCGATATCACACACAACCTCCAAACTCTAACAGTTCAGACGTTGCAGACAGAAAAACCAAGGCAGAGGCTATAAAATGATAGATCAAAGTCACAGAGCAACTAAAAATTACAGTCGGTTTTACAGTCCCAGCCTCCAGCTCTCATTTCCTCAACCCACTGCTTTGCTTGCAGAGATGCAGTTAAATGCCTGAGGCCCAGGCCATGGGGTACGGTGGGTTAAAATAATGAAAAAAAATCTTGGAAAGCTATGGAAACCTTTTACCCCTCAAAACTTTTTCCCCTTCCATTCAGAGGGCTGGTTGCGGTCGGGCAGCTGCCTGCCCAGGACCTCCAGCAGCACCTCCAGGGCAGCCAGGCAGGTGGTTTGGGGACACCTTTACTGCGGCCAGCTGTCGGGAGGACCGACCTGACCGGGCCCCGTTCCGTTCCGGCAGTGCAGCCCTTCTCCGCTGTATGACGTCAGATGCCACCCAGCAACGGGAGCGAAGGTTTCCATGACAGCACAAACATGAGAAGAACAAAAGTGCCAGYGGAGCCGGGTGCGCAGGGTGCCTGTGTCCCCTCACCGACCGGGCTGTGTCCCACCAAGGCCATCAGTGGAGAGGAGCACTGGGAGGTCTCCTTTGGGTGAGAAGACAAAAAAATAATAATAATAAAGGGATGAGGGAACATCGCAGCAATTTCTTTTCTGTTTTCAACATCAAATAGGACTTTTCATTAAGACAAGTGGAGGAACTAATGTGTTTCACCAGGAAATCACATGCACTAATGATTTACTTCTCCATGCGAGAGTGAGCGGGTATGCGTGTCTGGAAATCGGACACATCTGTCCCTAGAATAGTTTCTCCATAGATCAAAACTTGGAATGATTTCCTTGTGAGCATAATGAGACTTCTCTGCAAATGATGGTATTGCTTAAATTATTTGAGTGTATAAAACATATGCTTATTCAGTGCTCTGGGAACATGGTGATGGATTTTATTATATTATTTTAAGAATTGTTTGCATGTTTGCTTTGGCATTTTTTTCTGCACAGCAGCTTGATGCTAGCAAAAAGTAGTGGATAAATGTATCAGTAATTAAAACCATGAATGCCTTATCCATTGATTCACATACTACTGGCTGTTGGTATGTAGCTACTGAGACATAAAAATGTCAGAGGCAGTGAAATATATGTCAAATGATTCTAGCAAGAAAGCAATTTTTTATTTGCATTATAGAGCTTTATAACTATAGTTAGCACGACTGGTGCATCCATAGCTTTTGGCATTATTTCCAAAAAGTGCAAACAGTCTATTTAAAAAACCCCTACAACCTCAAACCAAAAATACTTTGACAAAATTAATACTTATAAGTTAATCTTAGAAACACAGCTTCCCATAATTTGCTAMATGTATTATAAAGCACTGTGTATCTCAGGGAACTTCACTGATAAATCATTTTCCATATGCCAGTATCCTGTCTATTCCTGCTTTTCAACCCTATTCCCTTCAGCAGAAATTGAAAACAATCAACCACATGAACAAGATTAGTGGGGTTTTAGATTACATAAATCAAGGTGTGCACCAAGAGCACTGTTTGCTACAAATGCTCTGCATATTTCGTAATGTGTATCCAACCAAATGCTGCAGGCGCTTGACTGTCTTCCTACCCTTGCCCTGCTGGGTTTTCTCCAAAACTCAGCACATCAGCAGGGGTTGTGTTGTACCACAGCACAGATGGGGAGAAAACAGAAATCCCATGAAATTATGCCCATGTTCAGAGAGACAAGAAAACTAAATGACCAGTCAAAGAGGCTTTTTGGAAAGGTATTTCAAGAACTGAAAAGGCAGAAAAAAACGTGGGTCACATTCAAGCAGCCTGAATTCTACCTTGGTCTCTGTGTCTCATCAACAGTGAAAGTTTGATACCACCAAAGAATAAGATACTAACTGGGCAGCTACAGAGACACAGCCAATAGGAAACACAAAGCACCAAGGACATGCATGGAATTTTGGCCAGGTGAGTTTAGCTCAAAATACATAAAAAATGGAGGCTGTTCTGAGCAAATAATGATATTTTAAAATAGCCTTAAAATTAGAGCAAATGGAAGAGGGTATTTTCAGCTGTGTCTTACACCAGTACAGATCAGGAATGACCCCAGCAGCAGAATTACATCAGTTGAACTAATACCTCCCTGGTTGCTGCCTTTGTTGATTAGAGGATAACTTGAACAGTGATGTATCAGTTCTTTTTAAGTGAGATCATTATAATTATGCCTTTTCCCCTGGGATCCATAGCAAAGACTACAACAGAGCGTGGATTCAGAGAAACAAAAGAACTCACCTTCAACAGTTTGCCAGTCTAAAATTAAAGAGGACAGAGTTCCTACAGCATGCCTTTACCATTCAACAGTCATTCGGCCTTATTACAAAAAATCCCCAGTGCCAGAACAATTTCTTGCTTTAGGAAGTAAAACATTGTTTGCAAACTGGCAATGGAAGGATGAAACCATGGGTTTAGATCAGAACTACAGCTCTGGGTGGAACAAGAAAGAGACTTGACTTGGTTGTCATCTCCAAATTGTTTTATCTTTGCTTCCCCATCACTGTGTACGTAGAGAGGACTGTCTTTTACACAACCTTCACATAAGCCAAAGATGAATGTCTCCTTTTCGGGGTCAGAACTCAGATATTTCCCAGTTTTGAAGCTTTTTGTTAATTCCTACAGACAAAAACACTCAGTGGTTAAGATTCAGAAAGGCCGTGGGTCTACCACTGCTGTAAAACCTACTGCATCATCTACTGGCAGGTCCTAATTTATTGATTTGTTTATGGTTTTCTTTAGGGCAGGGTCAAAGATGTCATCTCCACTTACAAAGCCAAGCTCTGAAAGCCTCTCTCCCCAGTCTGGAACGAAAACACAGCTCRTGCAGTCAGGTAATGTCATGGTGCTCTTGCAGCTTTTTGCTGTTAGTTCAAAGGAGAGGCCTCTATTCATACTCCTTTGCCCATGATCAGATGAGACAGGCTCTCCAACAGCTTCCGTACAACTTCTGCCTGAGGAAAAAAGTGAATGAACACTTCAGTAAATGAGGTTAGGAAATGGGAAGAGATACTGCAAGGGAACACAACTCTTGGGTGTGCCTTCAGTGGCTCCTCAGAGCAGATGCAGAACTCTGACAGACCAAAACTCCTAGTACGGCCAAGACTCTAGATCCTTACCAAGTTTTTCTTGGTCTCTCAGATACCTGAGATACCTCAGGCTTTGACAATTGACTAAGAGATTTCTTTTATATTAATAGGAATGGCTTGTGTGTTATACTTTCCCTATTGCCTCTCCTGAGAGTGCTAGATGCCTACCAGTAACAAGAGAGCTGGAGGAGGTCCAAACAGTTGACACTTGGTATACTGGGGCTTCTGCTCTTAGAGATCGAGTTTGTTAAATGCTATGAAAAGTCAGCAGTCAGCTGTCACGAACCAGAGGCATACCTCTTGTCAGCTCAAGTTTTATGCTTATATCATTGCAGGCATGAACTGTTACAAAACCAAACACTGAGGTTGCGGAATGGGACGCTTTGTGATGCGACTTTTCATAACCTTCATCAATAGACTGCTTGAGCCAAGCCAGTTCTCTTTGAGAAAGTAATCCTTAGTATCTGTCAAAACTCAAAACGCTCCAAGTAAATGGCAGAGACTTGGAATCTGACTGTGCAACCTGAGGGGACTAAGAGCGGGCTGTCAGTCTGCAGTAGCACTGTGTGTATGGTTAGGGGGCTGGAAGGGCGTAGGAGGAATAAAAGACATACATACATACACGTATAAGTATCAAACCTAAGTTTCACCAGCTGTTGCCTTATGGGAAGAGGAACAGGAAGACATTAAAGGCAGACAGCACCATAGGCAGAAAAATATCTTTTTGTGTCCCAGTAAAAGCTAGAGAGCAATAGCTGTAGCATGACACTTTTGGAGGTGCTACAGGTTGGAGCAGGATCTCATTTCTTCAGGGCACAAAGAGGTTCCTCTTAGCATCTAAAAGTCAGATAGTACCGCTGCACCTGAGAGAACAATGATTAAACCATGGTGTCATCCTTTTGTTCAAACACACCATTTCTGGAGAGCCAATCTCCCTCCTCTCGGCTGAGGCTTGTATGAGCAATAAAAGGCAAACTATTGAGTATAATATGCAGGAGAAGTCTCAGCCTCAGAGTCCTCTGCTGTGGCTGCCTGGTGAGAGTTCTCTTGTCAGTACTCCAATTGGTTCTACACCCTTTCGTATCCTGGACCCGTTCCTGGTAAAACAGCTCCAGACTGACCAAAATCCCAGGTTAAAATCCTGACCTGATCAGCAAACATGGTCAAGTAACATAAGCAATACAGAAGTCTGAGTTATATCCTTGGGTTTCTTAGAAGCTCTTTCCAGCTTCCTGCTCCTGATTCAGCATTGCTAGACATCCCCAGCTATGACCACAGCTGGACACTCTCCAGCCACGGCATTGTACACAGCAGAATGCTTTGCACTGGGTCCTGACATTCTGCTTTGCAACTTCTACATCTTCATCCATTTCTTGCAGAAAGTTCAGAAGAGGATGAAGAAAATTCCACAAAAAATCCATTTACAATCCCTCCAGATATTGATATCTTCTCAATAAGGGACAAGGAAAGAGAAAAGGCTAAGGAGGTATGTATACAAGCTTTAGGTCAAAAGGTATTACAGGGTTTCACCAGGGAAGGCAGCCAGCATAAATCTTACCAAAATTTACTGCACAAGAGAAACAGTACCTAATAGATTCAGCTGAGAATCTCCCAGATCAGCTACAAGCCCACTGAAGTCCACAATGGGGATTAATTTTACCAAGAGCAGATCGGAGCACAGGTTTGCTGTTTGTTAGTGCAAAATCTGTGCATTGTCACTGTGTTTTTTTCTCCTTACTTAAAGGTAGATTTACCACTCCCCTCTGTTTCTGTAGGAGATGCCTGCCAGTGCTATTGGTATTTATAGCTACAGAACGCTTTGGTGCAAGAACTCTTGCTTTCCAGTTCAACAGGCTTGCCTTTCTGCTTGGAAAGTTGTATTCTAATGATTGATGCAACCTTCTTCTGAAGTGCCAGCCATACGAATGCCTAGGAAGAAGAACTAAATCAGTTTCATGCCCTAGGTATCTATTCCTAAGATAGGGAACAGCAACCCACCAGACCAGAGCGCTGGGTCTGTGGAATGTCTTTTTGTTCCTTATTTCCCTAGTGGACTTCCCTTTGGGCATGTGATCCAAAGGGGATGGGAAGTCACAGAGAGAGCATGGCATCACTGAGAGGTCTGAGTATTGCGCATAGTTGCAGAAGCCAGGCAGTAGCATGGAAGAGGCCTGTTTCTAAATCACAAAGGCAAGGACTCCAAACAAGCTTAGGCAAGCCTCCTCGCCTCACGTTTTGATGACCRATAGTCTGCTTTTAGCTTGGGTTCAAAGCCACCATAAGAGTATGGGGAAGAGCTTAGGAAGAAGTGTGCTAAGGATGTCTGCTGAGTGATGTCCTCAGCTTACCCCATGCACAAATTGAGCAGACAGTAATGAATTACAGGTTCTACCCCATGTGAGACCACAGGGCATGAATAACCTTTCACCCTCCAGAGAGCTCTGGGGTTGGTTTGAAGAGATCATCTCAATCCAGACTTAAGGGTTTACATGCCTGTGTGAAAGATGGACAAAGTTGGTCTTGAGCGTAGGCTGTCCTGTGCCCTTTTATTAGAAGGATGAACAGGAGTCTCTTAAAATTTCCATTCTCTTCCAAGAATAACCCAAGGAGGAAAAATGAGAACACTGGGTAGGTACAAACTGGTACAGTTTATACACATACAAACTGGTACAGCTGGTGACTAGACGCAGAATACTAACAAACAAATGAGAACAAATGCTAAGAAAAGAGGAAGTGTTTTGGCTGCATCCGGAGAAGATATCACAGGAATTAGTCAGATAAACCAAGCAAACAAGCTTTAGCAAGATACCAGAAGCTTGCAAATTTCTAGACTGTGAATAACTACCCATGACATTAAAAACCACAGCAGACAAAGCACATAACCAAACTATCCACATAACTGACATCTCTTCATAGGAACGTGAAAGGAGGAAGACCATGAAAATACAYGAGAAAATGACCTACTCCACTAAGATAAATGTAAAGCAAAAGGGGTTCAGGAAAGCTCTCCAGAAAGAGGAAGAAGAAGAGGACAGAAAACAGGCAGCAGAAACAGAGAGACTGAAAGCTTTTCAGGATAGTCTTTCATGGAAGATAGCCCTTACCAAAGGTAGGGAACACCCACTATCTTTGTAGCTGCTCGGTGCTACAGGTGCTGCTCGGCTGGATAACAGCCTAAAACAAAAATCAAAGAGGGGATGAAAACAGCCAGCTAGTTCTAGCTGACTTCAGTGAGGTCCTACTGTAGACAGTAGTCATTTGTTACATCTTGCCAGACTCTGGCTGGGCCCTCTCCATCTCATGCATTTACACAYGCGGCACATTTCACCACCATAGTAGACTGAATTCCACTAACTCCTGTGGCCTCCAAAGTAACTGGGCTCTTCGTGGTGTTGGGTGTCAGCTGAGAGTCAGAACAGAAGTTGGCCTAGAGTTCGCAGGACTGTGTGTCATGGAGGTATTTGCACTAAGCTGACCTAAAGTTGGATTTTAGTGCACATAGGGCTAAATCTTCTGCCTCTGAAGTGAGGAGTAGCTTTACCAAAGCCCACATAAAACTGATCTCAACCAATGCCACAATGGCATAGCATGCTCAGTGCTGCTGGCCCCAACGCCAACCACATCCAAATTCAGAGGTCTCCACATTCAATGTGTTTTGCTTTGACCATGTTTCTCCCTCTAGTCTGAGCAACTTTATGTTCTCATTTCAGATCAGCATTTAGAAAAAGAGAGCTTTCATGACTATGTAAACAACAGGAGACAGATATTTTTACTTGAGGTACTTGGCTTTCTTTAAGAGTGTTGCTTTCTGTTTAATTATCCTTCCCTGTGTTGCTTTGTTTTGTTTTCTCATGAGAGCTATTGCCTAGAGATCACACCAGGGAGGTATAAATCACACCTCATAAGCTGATGGTCCGATTCCTGTATTAAAGGCACTCATAGTCCATGGCCAGCAATCCCTAACCAGGAAAGAGGTGAAAGTAAGTCATTCGCTACCACCCAGTAGCAGCCCTCCAACTGTTTCCACTTCATTTGTGGGACCCAAAGAGATATTGACATCTTGGCCCTTACTATCCCATATATAAATTATACCTGGGAGCCATTCTGAACTCAAAATAAGGGATCCCTGTTGGCATATCCCCATTATTCACCTCTATTCACCTGTGTGCTATAACACAACTGAATCAATCACTGTCATCCAGGAGCTAATGCAGTGCTGGAATTCCTGGATTCTGTCTTCAGTTTCACTGCTAATTTCCTATATTACTTCTGAAACATCTCTTGGCCTCTACCTACCTAGCTTGTACTAAGACCCTGGTTTGAAATCTTCATGCTCTCTGCCAACAAGTATAAGGCAGTAAGGTAACCAAGAACAATGTTAAACCAGAATAACTTTAGAACAAGCCAACCAATGTGTTTGTGTTGCTTTTTGGGTTCATTTCAGTATATCATGGCAGTAAAGAGGGACGAGATTCAGAGGCTGGAGAACTTAGCGAAGACAGAGGAAAGAAAACTGGAAAAGGCTGAATGCTACCTGGAAAAGGATGCTCTCATGTTTGATGAGTTCCTGAAGGAGAATGACAAAAATTCTGCTCAAGCCCTGAAAATGTAATGGAAACTGAGGGAACCACCCACATGCTCTTTTACACTGGACATAGGAGGGTTTTTTGCTTAACCTCCCTGGAGGGCTAGCATCCACCCGCAAATGCTCTGTGTCTGGGTTTTCCCAGAGTTACAGTCCCAGTTGCATTTTCTCCCCACCCATACTGCGAAAGAGATGAAGCATACCAATAGCTGAGTAATCCCCTCATTGCATAAGCCCTTGTTTTGGCTGCAGCGAGGTTACCTGCCATTGTCCCCACCACTTCCATTCTTCTCACAACACCCTTACAACAACGAGATACTTCTGCCCAACCCCTCACAGCAGGAACTGTCCTCTAGGTGAAGTGATATGGGCACCTCAGCCCATAACAAGTATCACAAGGGCAAAGCAGCAACCAGAGCTCACCAGCAGCCAAACTAGGGAGGCTGTGACTCGGAAGTGTCACTGGGACCACACACTCTCTTTGCTAGCATGGCCTTCAGACAGGAGCCAAGTATTACCTGTGGTACATCTTCATATATGACAGATTTCTAGAGTTCCTCCCACATCTTTTCCTCTATTTTATATGCATCTCAGTTTGCTACCCAATAATTGCTGACTTATTTTATGCCTTATGTTTATGCATTCTTATCTAGTGCTGAAAAAGAAACTGCGGCAAAGACAGAGAAAATAATGGAGATCCAAGCAATTACTTCACAAATAATGAACCTYGAAAGGTAATGTTTGCACACTGAATAGTCTTAATGTCTAGCCTTTAGCAGTCCTTATAGCTGCATCTCTTGGTGGGAAAAAGAAATCAGGAAAAAGCGTTCCAAAAATGTTCCATTTTAAAAGTGTCAAAATGTTTCAACTTTTGTTTTCCAGATACTGATTTTGTTTCTAAAATGACCTAACTTGTTAATGGCATTTTTAAAAAGTGTAACTAAGTCAAAGCCAAAATTAAATGTGTAGCTTCAGAGTAAAAAACAAAATTAAGCTATGCATTTTAATGATGACCTGAAATGAACACCCCCAAAAAAGTGATTCCCATTACAAGTTGRGCTGGAAAGATTTCTTGGTTCACGGTTGGCACCAAAGCCATGAAATGTAGCTTGAGGTTTGATTCACTGACTGAAAGACTGAGTTTTTCTAGTGACACCATGACCATTCAGTAATAAAGTAGCTGTTCATTTTGTTAAATGCCACCATGCTCTTTCCTGTGGGCAGTGTGTGGGGAACAGATATTTCTTTCCTGAGGAGATGAATATAAACTGAAGGTGAAAGAGCTGCCACAGCTGAAAAAGTTACCACTTATCAGCTGAGACACAATAACTGATCAGGTGCACATTTCCAGCCCCTCTGAAGTAAAATGCAGTTGTTAAGCGAAGGGAACTTGACTGCTTTGGTTTAATGCCCTCCTTGATGTCTGCTCAGGCTGAGCTCAGAGTCAGGCCAGGTCACTTCAGTCTCACTTCTTCTTTCTTCTACATCATCTACATCAGGGGCCATATTAGTCCCCTGGGGATACCCATGGAGCACAGGAGCTCTCTGCTGGTTTCCCAAAGGTGCAGGGGCTGAAGTTTGGGCTGGGACATGAGAGCAAACAGAAGCACTTTTCTGCTAAATGCACTTCTCTGCCTCTCCAGCTCAGCCACGAGCTGACACCATGAGAGTCCCACTCCATCACTGTATTTCAACACTGGCAAAGCTGCAGATGGCAGCTCGCAACCACTTCTGTTGGGGAGATGTCTGCTCCCTCCCTCTTAAGTGGTTCAGTGGTTAATTGTGTTGGCTTTGCAGGGCTGATAGCTATAAAAACTAATCAGCAAAGCCTGCAGCTCAAATCTGAAGACCCTGATGGGGTGGTGGGTAAAATGATGATACTTTGATATACAATAGCTCTCCTTGGATCAAATAGATCCAGGCAACAGATCTGAACTCCTCTGCCTGTTTTTCAGGCTGGCCAGATGCCAGCCACCAAGCCACACTTGTCTAGTACCACTCCTAAATTAGCAAGCCCAGAGCTATAGCAAGGGTCTGGCCACAGTGATGTGACCAGACAGCTTCCACATCAGGGAGCCCAGAGAGCAAGCAGGGCTGGTTCATGGTTGTCTTTGCACATTCATGAGGACATGTCCCTTCTTCAGGGGACTTCCACCCCGTTAACAAACTTTGCATGGCTTGTCCATTTCTCTCACCTCAGTGATATATCCAAATTTGAGGATACTTTGCAGGAGTACAAGAGGTACAGGGACTTCCTCTATCAACTGTCTCCAAAAGAGTGGCAGGAAGAATATGCAAAAAAGCATGCAAAAGAAAAGGAGTTGAAAACAGCTTCCAAAGCTGAAGAAGAAAGTGCCTCTCCTCGCACTACTGCAGAGAAGGGTAAGTGCCAGGGAAGAGATTCCCACTCCTCGCTTGGACAGTCCCACACTCTAAGTGTATGTCCCTTTTTCTGTCCAGGCCAGGATCTGACAGTCAGGACAAAAACTGCTGATCTGTCTAGTACCAGCTATTTAGATGCGCAAAGCTCTCTGTTGCCTTCTGAAAGTTCGGATTTCAGGTTTTCACACGAGATTGGGCCAGAGTTCAAAGACTTTCTGAAGCCTCTATCAACAGTAAAACTGTAAGTATGAGACAATGAAAAYAGCAGGTACGGTAGAGAACACCCAGCTGAACAGGAGTCAGTATAGAGGAAACCTCCTCCTCACCTCCATGGTGAGCTGTCTGTTGTTTTGCTATGAATGAAGGTCCAAGGTCACTGTAGACTGGCATTCCATTGACTCTGCTGTCAGTAACTGAGGCTTCAGGCAGTACATACTGGGATGCAGGCAGAATAACACTTCCATAACCATAAGCAGGCCCAGAGAATTGGATGGGCAGGTGGGAATATGAGGCAAGTATGGCTAACTCCAGCTTTTTGAGGCAAAGAAAGCAATTGCCTGGAAGAGCAAAGCATGGGGGGCTGGTGATCATACATCTCCTAAGGCCAAAAAGCCATGGCTAATAAGAGATTTTGAATTAAGCCATTGCTTACAGGGCCATTTCCTCTGTCTCCATTCTGAGCGTTGCAGGTGGCACCCCTTGTGAAGCCCTTGGGCTGCTGCCACATGGTAGGAATGATGCGGGCACAAGTGGGGCTGGAATTAGGATGCTGCGAGCAGAGGGTTTTCGCCCCTCCACGGCACAAGGGGACAGGAGTACAGGGTGATGAGCAGACTCCACTGCTGACACCAGATGGGTGCCTCTTGCCTTGCCCTTGCAGCTCTTACACTGGCTTATCCCTGGGGCTGAGCAGGGAAGAGGCTGCACTGCTGTTTAACACTAGTAGGCCAGGCTGAGGGAGGGAGCATTCAATGGCCTTCTTCCCGGGTGGGTAAAAGCTGCAGACTCCCATGGTGGCCATACCATGCCATTTAGGAGCAGTAATATATCCCGCATAGAGAACAAGGCTTTCTCTACACTTGCCAGGCTGCTACCTGAGCCATTTTAACAAGGCTCAGCATTCTCATCACCCAAGAGCTCAGCCTCCCACCAAATTTAAAGCCGTTTGGATCAACACCCYCAGTTCAGGCCCATCTGTCATGACACGACCCTGCTGCAGTCAGCGGTGCTCCTAGCAGCTGGGAAGGCAGCTCACTCAAGGGCAGACGCAGCTCCCCCCTTGCACGTTTGTGTGAACCCTAGCTCCTACTGACCCCCAAATAAACAGCCCGCAGCCAAGGAGGACCCAAGACTTGTGAATGTTCAAAGGACTATTCAAGAGCAAATGGCCAATGCGCAACAGAAAGGGAAGCTGCTGGCTACCTGTAGTTGAATCTAGAGGTTGCTTGCAGATGTCAGCCTGGTTATTTGCCATGTTTATAATACACTAACAAGCTCTCCTTTGAGCTATCATTTCTCTAAGGACCTGACACACAGAATGCCTTTTCAGAAGTTTAGTGGAGGATCAAGAGAGTGAAACCTGCTCGGACGAGGAGGATGAGGTCAGACGTCTCATACTGAAATATTTATACATTCTGTTTGTCCTCTCATCCCCTCTGTCATTTATTGATGTTACTAATTTATTTCACCTTCTAACCATTCATTGCAAGATTGAGGAGTTATTGTAGCCACTAGTTTTAAATGTATGTTTGTGTAGTCATAAATGTTCATGTTTTTAGCAATACATATTATAAATAACTTGATTTAACTTCCCTCCGCCTTCCAAAAGCCTACCATCACCTCAAAGCTTGCCACCCTCCAACAAGATATGACATGACATAACATGAGGTTTTGAGATTTGTAAAGGTATCATATGTCCAAAATTGAAATTTTCCTAAAAAAAGAGCAACAACAGTTTTTTCATTGATAGTACAAAAATGACTTTTCTTGAACTCTAAAAAAACAGATTATTGTAGGTGGTCTCTGCCATACTTCATCCAGTGTCAACCCAACATAAACATCACAGGTGCCAACTCAAAGGAATCAAAAACGGAAATGGAGCTGGGGGCAAATACTGATCTTAAATGCAGCAAACTAGATTGCAAAAATCCATCCTAATCCCCGTCAATATTTTAAAATAATGATTTTTAAACATTCTTTCACCCAAGAGATTCCATTTACCTCCATTTTTCAGATAAATATGAATTTAAAATAAAAAAAATCTTTAATTTGAGAGAYAGCTATTTAAGGCCAACATTTTCAGATGCATTTTTTGCAACTGCATGTGAATAGCTGATCTTACACAAACAACTATCCAGCTATTGCAAATTAGCTATTTATGCTACTATATTAGTAGCAGTTTTTTTCTTTTCCATTCTGTTACTTTCCTGGTCTCCTCACACCTGCTAACAACATGGGAGCACAAAGAGGATTCAGGAAAAAGGAACAGATTGGCCAAAGCTTCCCCTAAGGGAGGCTGGGAACAAGGAACGTGGAGAGCAGGCAGGTATGATAGGGTCTTACCAGGCCTGGTAACACTGCATGGACTTGGAGTCATCTCAGCTAGATACTTCATTTTTCTTCAGGTATTTGATTGCTTCCCAATGTCAATCATTTTATCCCACTCTGGCAGCAAAGACCAATCAAAATAAAGCGATGCTGACTCTCCCATGCCCTCCTATTCAGCTTTCTCTCTCAACTCTTCCCACCTTGTAAGGCTTTCCCTCTCATTCCTCAGACCAGTATCTCAGGAATGTTCTCCAATGCAGGACACTTGAGCCCCAATGTCCAGTCCTACTTCCCACCTGCCATGGACACCTCCAACAGTGCCAGGACCTGAGCTTTTGTCCATCTCCTCACAGCACCTCTTTGCCAAGCTGCTGCTCCTCCCAGGTCTTTCTGCCCCAAAAGTCAGCATCTCATGAATGCGCCTACCCCAAGGCTCAGCTCATCTAAAGGGACCTCCTAATCACAACGTTTGCACCAGTTTTTACTCCCTGAAAGGCAGCTTGTTTTAATAGCGCAGATACTTGAGGCAGCGTCAAGCTACACACTCAGCATGAAGGGGGAGAGGGTTTGTATATGGACATGGACCATCAGGTACCCATGTATCTGGGAGAGCATTTGGATAACCAGGACTGAGTTTGCTCTTCACTTGTTTCATTTCAGTTTCCCCCTGTTCCCAATTATCTTTGCTGAACTAAAGTAAAAGCCTCTGCTGTTCTAGCACCAGCTGAATTTAAGTTGAAATCACCCCTCTCAGTTAAGCCAATGCAAAAAAGCACACAGCCTTTTGGCAGGCCTTACCTCTCTTTTAGGGTAAGTCTTACCTTTTGCTTCTCTTGGGTTTATCCTAATGACTTCCATTGGCTGCAGACCACAAATCACACTATCCTTGTCCGTAAAAAGCCAAGGCTTCAGAGACAGGCCTGGTCCTAGAAAAAAAGATTAGAGAGGTTACAGGAGTCAAAATCACTGCTCAGAATCATGCTGTAGCAGGTGCAAAAAACTCACCTTTCAGTACCCACAGCCCCTCCACCCCATACTGCTGTAAGAAACCAGAGAACCACTCTGGGGCATGATGAAACTTGTTTAACCTGGGCCAGGGCCAACGCTTTGGTTGTCCCTATGTGAGTGAATTTTGTTGATGGAACGTGGTAACATTTTGGGACTGTGCAAGGAGAAGAGCTCTTGGGCTGGGGTGCCACAAATAATTCCAGTGGGCAAAGTCATTGGGGGAAAGGGAGCACTTCCCTCTTTCCTCATTCCTAATTTTGCACTTTCCTCTGGAACAGAGAGGGATCACAAACCCATTTTATTTTTAAATTCCAAAGACAAATGAGGGAAACTTCTCTTTTCTTTGGAGTGAACCAGCCATACACAAACAGCATGCTATTTAGGCAAGTCTGTGAGGAAAAAATAACAACTTTTTCAAGAGGGTTGAAAAAACCCAGGTGAGTTTTAGGACACCTTCTTCAGGTCTCAAATCAAAGCATCAAGCATCAAAACTAAAACAAGCTCAGGACAATTCCTCTGAGTTTACCAATATATGTCAAGTTAGATGGCAGAGAAAGCACAGTAAGGATCAGGACTGAGAGGGCCTTACCTCCCTTATATCCTTAGAGCAACACAGCTGCAACACTACATATGTAGTCACATGTAGATACAATGACATATACCATCCATGCATAATTGGGATATGTAATTCTTCTCCTATCAGCCCTTAAGGCCCTTTGCTTTCCTCTCTTCCAGTTCTTAACAATCCTTCTCTGCTCAGCCAAACCATGTCTTTTCTTTAAAATGTGAGCTCTTTGGAGTAGATACAACTTCTTACCCTCACGCCACAATGTGTGCTATAAATTTTGTATAAAAAAAACAAAAAACGAAAAAAAAAMCAATCCTATCACGTACCAGCAGAAGATACGAGGTGTAGACCAACCTCCATGTAGCTCAATTGATAAGAAGCTAGAACACACTCATCATGTGTTTTTCACTCCAGGAGCTGGAATTGTATTTTACGGACCCCCAGCAACTGCTGTCTATTTTCACGGAGCTGGAGGAACAGAACTTATCCCTCATCCAAAATTCACAGGACATTGAGGAAGCTTTGGACGAGCTCCGACACACTTTAATCACCACGTGTAACAGGATGTAAGTCTGATTCTGCAATTCGGTAAGTGATGGAAAGGGGACCCTTGTGACAAAACCTTAAAATGCAAGTGATCTCCCCTCTACTGACACCTCACCATCAGGCTGCATGCTGCAGACCACACATAATGGTCTCCTTGCAGCACAAGGCAAAAAGTCTCTTTCTTGTACCAAAGAGCCCATCCAACCATTGCTTTGTAAACTCCCAGAAAAGAGTGACCCATCTATGCAATACAGGAAATAGGTCTGGGAGGGTCTAGAGGATTTTTTAGGAGAAAAAGGCCTAGGACATGGTCTAGAGTGTCTTACAGTCAGGGAGGGGATGCAAGCCAGGAAGTACATCTAATTCTTATAAGGAATGATCAAAGGAAGAAACAAGGCAAGCCCTGGAGTGATCCAGACCAGCACCTGTTTCAACTCAGWGCAAACTCTTCGTAGCGGAAGCCAGCAGGAAATCCAAATGTAATTGCAATATAGTATCTCATTGGCAGGTAGACAGATGTATTCCCATTTAAAGCGCAGTTTAACCACTTGTGAATGTTTTTAAATAGAATCTACCTTTCGCATTGATCGACTGAAAATTTTTGAATGCTATTTAGCTACGCTACTTCTCCCTTCCCCACACCAACAGAGTAACCGCTAGTTCAGAAAAATCAAAAGTTCCCTCTACTCTGGGAGTCATAGRTGCGTGTTCCCCAGAAATGGCATGAAGTGTTATCTCCATCTGCCGGCAGCAGGAGGGACCGTCCCAGTGTGTAAGGTAGCAAGGAGCCGCGTTTCAGAGATGCCCTTTTCAAAAACATGCCTGCCTTCTTCTCTGGGCTAGGGACCAGGAGATAGAGCAGCTCAAACAGCTTGCAGCCACTGTCAAATCCTCTATTGCCAAAGAAGAAGAAACTGCAGCAGATCTGAAGCTCAGAGTTCACATCTTTTCCTTTGGAGAATACAAAGCTGATGTCCAGGTACATCCAAGATCAAGCACACAGCAGGGCAAGGGGTTAGTGTAGGAAWAAAATATGCTGTTCTTGTCCACCAGCCATATCCAGCCTGGGAAAAGAGTGGACACCCTGGTCGCAGCGGTGAGGGATGAGCCCTTTTTCTCRGCATTGGAGATGTAGCAAGGGCAGGTTAGAGGCACTGCTGAGGCAGCAAACTGGGACAAGCATGTCCACTCCTCGCTGCTGCTGCAAGGCTGGAGTAGGGCCCGCAGAGGACTGCGGCAGCAGGCTGCAACCTGGCCCAGACCACGGCAATAGCTGGGAATAGGAGACAAGACACCAGAATGGCTCAGTACAGCTGTCTATCCCAGACACCAGTGCTAAGCAAACCAGAAAACAAGCAATAGCATCTTGTTGGGGGAATTAAAGGGTATTAATTCTGTTTTCTTCTGGAGAGACTTAGTGATTTGGGGCAGAACCCAGCTGGTGCCTCCCGGTTCTGTCTCACCCTATCTCCTCTTACCTCTAGGACAAAATGCTTGCGAGCCTGAACAAAAAGGTGCTGGAAGTCTATCGCCRCTGCATTGGAGAAAACGAGGCAAACCTAGGGACACTGCAGATGCTAGCAGTGATAGAAAAACAGCTGGATGACTTACTGGAGCGCCTAGAGAGAATCCCGTCGGCAAAGATAGAACAGGCTGAGAAAGCTAAAGAAAAAGAACGGAGGATAAGGTAAGAGGAGACCCTCCTCTGGAAACGGGGCTTTTTTTTTTTCTTTTTTTTTTTTAAATGTTGACACCCAAAAGCAAAGCCACTGAAAGGGCCCAATTTGTCAGATCAAACCAGGAAATAGTAACAGAAATATGAATGCCTGCATGCGAATAGTACATCCCATTTTGCTCCCCTAAGGGCTTCACATTCATAGTACTTGCATGTCCTGATCATAAGCAGCAGCCCACAGTTATACTAGAAAAGATCTGGAAGGTGCCTGTGTCCTGAATTGTAGGTCAAAATCTGGAAGGAAAAAAAAACAAATCTCTTGAGCAAATTCAATAATGAGAATCATAATTTTAAGACGACAATTTGTAGTAACAATATTTAAACTGATTAAATAGAAAATTGCTCTTGTATAATTATCTAATACACTCAGCATCTGACGCACCCAGCTCTTCTGTCAGAATTCAACAGGTACTTGAGGGCATTTGTCAGCAATGGCAGTTTTAAAATGCTTGCTGCTATAAAACTCTGAAGTTTTTAAATTTAATTATACAAGTTAAAGTAGCAAACAAACACAAGAAATTTAGGTTCTGAGGTCAGATACATTCTTGTTGGCTCAACACATGAAAGTTCGCCTTGCAAACAGCAAAGCTGCAACTGGACATCCCTAGCTGAATCAGGTTCATGTGGGGAAGAAAAAAAAAGAAAAAAGAAAGAAAAAAAAGGTAGCATGAGGTTTTAGTCAGAACAGTGACATTTCCTTCCTATTTGCTCTCTTTCTCTGCATCTTCACCTTTTTAGTAGTAGGGGTGTGATACCTCCTCCTGATGTTCTGTGAGTGGTTTTGCATTCTAACTTACAGAAGAAGTAGGACACATTTACCCTACACTGGGGATGGAGGGGAAGAACCAGGGAAAGAATGTGACATAACAAAGAAGATATTGTGAGAACAACTTAAAAATTTTCTGAAGATCACAAGGTTACAAACTCACTTCCTCTTCACTGCAGGGTGTTCAACAGCTTGAGCCCATCTCCATTCCAGTGCTTTATTCCCATAAGGAATCAGAGCCAGTTAATTCTAWCAGCTTCCACTTTGCACATTTAGGTAAACTGTGGCAGCACAGATGTAAAATGCTGCTACTCTACATCAGTAATGTCACAGACCCGGGTTGCACTGGTGAGAACATAAGATAAACAAGAGCTGGTGAGCACCTTAGCCTTGCTGCAGAGCGCAAATCAGTTGCTGAAGGCAGTACACAGCACATCTGTAACACAGTAAGAAAAAGGGTCTGGTCTCTCTGCATTGCAAAGCTTGACACACTTTCCCCTCTTCACCCCAGAAAGAATAGGAGCAACTGCCCCAGCGTTTCCTTGACAGCCCCACATCAGAACACCCTTCCCAGCAACGAGCTGGAACATCAGATACACCCAGATCACTCTGCTCCAGCGATCTTTTGCTGGTAGAGGAGCTGGGCATCAAAAGTATATTCCATGTAGCTGCCCACCATGTTCAACTCATCCTTTATTCGTTCCCTTCAAAAGGCTCAGAAAGGAAAAGAAAAGACAACAGAAGCTGCTACAGGAAGAAAGATTGCAACGGGCCCTGGCAAGAGCCCAGGCAGATATAAAGAAAAAGGTAAGTGCGGCAGTCTCTAGGAACACCTTGTCTGACAGCTCACTTCAGAGAAAATGGGGGTACTTAAACATCAAGCATCTAAGGGAAGAGTGTTACTAGGGGCCTCCATAGTTGGGTGGCAATGACACCCACACTCAGGTGTAGTCCGATTTACAGGACTGACTTAACTTAAGCAACTCCCTGGAAGTCAGTTAYGCTGCGAGTTATTCCAGTTCAGTGTCCTTCCTCCCTTTCTCCCATCCTGGGGTCTTGACCATGTGGTCCTGTCCATTCCTTGCCAATCTTCTCATTAAGCTGATTTCAACTTGTTAACCTAGCAGTATTAAAAGAAAACACATGAAAATCATCAAAAGGGGAATCAGCAGCAACAGGACACTCTTCCTACAACAGCACCAAGCCACTAAATCAGTTTAGCCATACCATCAAACCATACCCTTTTTTGTATGCTCTGTGTTATGTCAAACTGAGATGTGATCCCTCAGAGGTACAACAGAGAGCCTCAGGCCATGCCTCCTGCTGCTAAGTAAGCAGCTGCATGTTTCACAGATCAACATAATCATGAGGGTAGCCCAGTCCTCAGTCATGCACTAAGTTGGTGACAGCCTGGGAGAGGGAAAACAGGCACCATGAGTCCCTGCTGCTTTACCCAATATAAAGTAAGAGCCTTGCAGGCTCCCTCAGATATTTCTTTAGCCTTTTTAACTACCCATCCTCATTTAGTACAAATAAGGCTTTAGGTAGGAAAGAGTTGCACACGCAGTAGTACTTTATAGAAACTGCAACAGTAGCATATACATGGCCTTCAGCCACTTGACATCTATTTAAGGGAAAAAACAAGCTTAGTAGACACATGCAAACCTGCCTAGAAAACAGACAGCAAGGGGCAACAGCCCCTTGCAGCAGAGACCTGCAGCATGAAGCAGCTTTAGCAGTAGCTGTGTGACTCGGAGACACGCTGCTCCAATGCACTGCTGATGCACGCACCTCTTGTTTCTCGGCAGACTGGCAGGAGGCTGGTGTTCCGCTCCAACCCACCTGCCAAGAAGGAGAAGCAACAGCAGACCCAAGAACAAATGGATGAAGAGAAGCAAGAACAACTCTATTATTTTACTTGACAGGCACAGCCTTAATCACAACATGTAGGGTTGATAAGGCTTTAGAAAACTGTATTCTGTATATGTACAGTCCATTAAGGGTCTAAGTCATCTGTTCTGTTTGATTACCAACTTCACAGACGTACAAAATTCCCTACTTTGACCTGCCCCAAGATCCCAGGTAATCATTTCTTTTTCTATATTGATTATTCACTTAAGAAAGTAAATTAAAACTCTCCTTCATTTTGCTTCTCAGGTCCCTGCTAGCAACAAGGCTTTTCTCATTCAGCTTTTGAAGCAAATAGCAGTATCCCTACAAACCTGGCTAGTGAGGCTAGTTAGATTTATCATATTCCTGAGCAACAATCTTTCTTACAGCAAGACTAAGCTAAGCACCTGCCAGACAGTTATTATAAATACCAAGCTGGTGAGTGACTATAAAAATGAAAACAGTGCCTTAATCCAAAGGAGCGGAAAGGATGGGTTTCATTATAGACTCCGCCTCACAACTACTGTGGGGAAAACACAGGCAAAGGAAAAACAAAAAACCAAGCCCTGCAAAAAGCAAGCTGTTGACCATTAGCTTTATGTCAGATGCATTCACACCAATAACACTACCAGTGACAAAGTGACCATAAAAAAAAAAGCTTTATTAAACCTTTTGCACCAGCAGTTCTTCAGGTATCCATTGCCAGCAACGGACTTCAAGCCAAGTGATCCAATTTTCGGCCCCAAGAGGTTAGCACTTTACATTCATTTACAAAGCTGAGTGAGGTACATTTTCAGAAGTAGAAAGATTCAGTTGCAAGTCCCATAAAAAGATGGAGTGTTCCTTGGCCATTTTATTAGATTAAGAACTGGTATGGTCCTTGAGAACAGAATAACTCAGGCATTGGGAGCTCGAGGAGTCTCAGCTTCCTGGGAGAGCAYGGAGACCACTAGAGCAAGACCCAGTAGTCCCTTCAACAAGATTCCTCCTCAACCTTTCTACCTCTCAGGAGTGGACTCCAGCCATCAGACAGATCTCCCCTACCAATTAGTTTGGTTTGGAAACCCTTCCTGAGAGGGTTAAGAAACTCCCTGGACTTAAGCTGTAAATTCAGGATGAGAAGAACAGAGACCCTAATGCTCAGTTACTGAAGCTAAAGATAGAAAAATAAAACTGGTTCAACCAGAGAATAAAATACTGCCTACAAATCAGGATCTGAAGTTGACTGTAACCTGTATACTTTTTTTTCAAGTCTTCAACAAAAGCATTTATCTGGACACATACATAGTTCAAAAGGCACAGGAAGTAAAAGCATTTCTGAATGACCTCGGGTGAATTCAACATCAGTATAACTGTAAAATAAATAAATATGTGCAAGATTAGAAAGATCACAATGTTCTTCTGCATGACATATCTTATTTTGTAAAAAATATACACATACGTGCATACACACACACACCTCATTGAGAATAAAAAACAGTACATACACCCTTTTATCAAACTCCTATACATAATTTTATAGGCATTCAGTACATCACCATAAGAAACATTTAAATTACTACCTTAAAATGTAACCAAAGGGTTTTTTCTCCTATATAACCCTATGCTTATTTAGGTGTCTGCAATCCAGGTAAGTACAGTACATACAACCTCCCCCCGACCCCCACTAGAAACTGCAGTTTCTCAATGGGGCAAATCTTCCTAGGTAACAATTCTTTGCCCCTTCCAAAATAGTCTAACAACTGCATATTCTGTAAACCAGCCGGAAGCTCCATGTTCACATGATATTCTGGGATATCAATAAAGAATAAGTGTTAACAGTGTTCCATCAGAAAAAAAAAAAAAAAAAAAGATAGTGGCCAGTTTACAGGTAACTTGGCAGCAGTTTACGTAGGAGATATAATCAAGGTGCTTAAATTTAAGTGACCATCAACATTCCTCCCCAAAAGGGAACACAAAGATAACTAACTTCTCCCAGATGCTGTTGGACTCTTAGGTGAGCACTTACAGGGAGTACAGTTCTATTGCAGTTTCCTTTTTCAAGTGTTGCTGGAAGAATTCAGCAGATTATTTGGGATGTAGGAGCAAAAAAGGGAGAAACTCAACATGAGCTACAAACTGATTCACAGCTAAGTTAACATTTAGAATCTAGTTTTCTAAAACAAAGATTTTGGAGCATCTCATTTTCATGGCATTGGATGTTAATTTTGTTAGGTACGATATTTTATTCCAGTTTTCTGCCAACAAACAGGGGCTGAAACAATTATTTTTTTGTGTGGAAAATCCTTGCAAAATTTGCTCTTAATTCCTCAATGGCACTAGCTCCAACAGGAGACCAACAAAAGGAAAATTTGAACTGTTATAGTCAGGATTATAAATTTGTATGTGTTAGCTGTAGAATACTTGCTTTCCTGTGAAAACAGTAAATATTACCTCAGTTTGAAGTTTAATACAGTACTTCTCCCTGAAACAACACTGTACAGCAGCCTGCCTCAGTCTCTCTGACCACCAGGCAGACGGAGTATCTTACACAGGCACATCAAGTAGAACTTACATATTTTAAGAAAAATCTTTCAGCTGTAACTGTCCTTAGCAAATTGAAAAGAGTGCAACCATAATCCAGTACTCCTAGTTTTCATAGTTTCCTTGGAAAAAGACCCACACAGTTATCTCACTCTGTCGAAACATGATTGCCCAATTTGTTTTCAAGTAACTGTTCTTAATAATGGTCATTCCAGATCCTGCAAGTTTATTGTGCTTCCAGTGAACTGAGAGTTATCAGAACCTGCATCATCTTCAGTGGAATTGTGTGGCTCCTGTTAAAGCAAASAGACAGCATGAAGAGTTCAGTGCGTTCACCTCTAGATGCTCTTAATGCTTATCAGTAAGATTACCTTGCAATTTATCCAAGATCAGAGAAATGCTCTGAATGGTTTAGAGGAAACCCAAAGCTTTCCTACTTTGGAGACCCACTCAAACAGTGCTGCTCCAGTTTTCCTTTGGACACTTCAGATGAGTATTACTGAAGGAGATAAATTAGCATCACTGACTATTTGCTTTTCCTCTGATAACTCTTTACCATGGCCAACTATCCTAGTACTCTTGTACTTCTAGATTTATTATAGTAAGGTACTTCTCTCAAATACAAAAGCTTTATTTTCTATCCAGGAGAAGCACTCTTGGTGAGAATACTGCATTGCAGAGTCTATCAAACACAAAACCCCAAATGGTCGAGTAGAAAATCTGGTTTGTGTAYGTGCTAATCTTTCATTGCTGCTTGGTTCTCAGCTGTTCATACTCATTGACACGYGGTTTGCTGGAACAGCAGATAAAAGGAGGCATTTACACAAGCAGCAAAGACAATGAACTACCTTCATATATGAAGCTTTCTGTGTTCAGACGACTGAATCTCCCCTGACACTCAGCAGTTACCAAGGCAAAGTGGTGAAACCAAGTATTTTAGAAGTGACCAGACCTTTTGATTTAACTTCCTTTCCCATTTAGATGCCTATTTGAAAAATCTACACTCAAGAACTTATATCCCACTTCCCACACTTCCTGCAGCCTATTACATATCAATTCTGATCCTCTTTCTTGACTTATTTAATGCCTGCCATAAGGGATCAGGAAAACAAGGATGGGGCACTTCAGTAATGAATGAGTAACATTTCTTACTCATTACTCAGTAACAGAGGAAGAAAAACAACCACCTATGATGTGTCAAAGGTGGGTATCATATACAAGATAAATCTAATCTTGGGCTGCAATTCTCACAGCTTCTTGTAAGTGAAGTTAAATTCCCAACTGCAAACAAGGTAGCTCCATTAGGCAGAACACCACGGTGTTCACAGCAAACTGTCTTCACTCTCAAGCTAGGCAATAAAAACCAACAGCTCTGAAATGCTGTACCTGAAGTATGTGAACAGGTAAATCCACTGTAAGCTGAGAATGTGATGAGGAAGACTGAGAGCTCAGTTGAAAGGGCAAATCTCCCTCTCCTGGAGGATCATCCTGTGAAGGTAGAAACACAGTGCAATTATGAGACCCCCAAGCATCACAACACAATACAGCAAATTTCACTCAACCTCACAGTCTTAAGGAAAAAAAAAAAAAAAAAAGATCTGATAAAGCTACTGCAGCTTACTAGTAAGGCCCAAATTCACAAAGGTATGCAGAAAGCTAACTACCAGTTATATCTGAGCCTAGCCCCATGTACAACCTACTATCCTACTGTAATCAACTCTGAAAAATGGCAAGACCTAGGAAGGGAGAAATGATTCATCTTCCATTACACATAACATTCTGAAACATGCCAAAGACTACAAGTTTCACCATGCCTTGTGAAGCTGGTACTTCATATAAAAGTTACAAATGCTAACACCAAAAGTTTTTGAGGTAGCAACTGTGAACATCTGGCTGCTTCAAGAACCAGAGAAAAAGAGAGAGGAAGAACTCTGCCCATAGCTTGCTCCCTACCATATCTTGCCATTGTGAATGAAGTGGAATAAAATTACCCTCTTGCTGGATACTACACAGATATACAGCTGGCCAAAAACGTGCTTCCCAACATGTTCCACTATCCAGCCCACATGGACTACCAGGTATTTTCAGAAAAAAATTGTAAGCTTTACTTCAACCATTTACAGAAATAACAGTTTAGGCCGAAACTTTATTTTCCAGGAATCTTTTGAAGCCAGTCTTATTTACCTTTTAAATGGGAGAGAGGTGGAGTAATGCAAGAATTTTGGAAGCGGGGAGGGGAGGAGGGCAGGCAGGGAAGACTGGAGGAAAAAGTCATACACTCATGCATCCCCTAAGCTAATGCATGCTAGTAGTCCTTTTCTCTTGGAAGCACTATTACCTCATACTTTGGGACAGGAATGCAAAACCTGTTTTGCGGCTCTCCTAACAGCCTACCCAAACTGGGAAAATTATAATACTTGGAGGCAACACAATTCTCCCATGCAAAATAGAAGCTTGTTAAAACTCTTAGTTCTGCCACAGTCTGTTTCCTACCTCAAGCATGCTCCAGCTTAAGGAACTGGACGGGATGTTCCCTATACTTACAGTGCCCATATGTTCCAGGCTGGACTGAATATTAAAAAACATCTTATCTATTTCTACAGTGCATCTGTTCTGACCCCCAGCAGATGTATGATTGAACCAGCTCTGTTTTCAGGCATTTCTAGACCTCTCTAAAGCCAGTTTTCATATCAACTTCACAGGAGAATGTTTCTGGGGGGCAACTGCCCTAACGGACATGGTAGGTACTGCAGATCTCAGGATCTCATAGGGCACAGCAGTACCCAAGTTCTCAGGTAGCTAGGTTCTTCTATAAATGCCAGCTTCAGCAAGTAGCAGAGAAGATGAGCAGGTCTGTCCTCCTYGGTCCTTACCTGAAGAAGCTGAATTTGCACATACTGTGCTCCAGTGGCAGGGTCCCTTATCGTCAGCCCTCCGTTTGGCAGAACAATATTGCCACCCAGTCGACTGCCAGGAGTGGATGACGAAAAGCTGGTAGGGCTTACTTTACCACCCTTGCTTTTCCTCTGACCAGAGCCAGATGCCCCTAAAAGAGAGTGATTTTAATATTTAGACTGTCAGAAGTAATTTGCCACATTTTCTTGCTAGTATTTTTCAACTTTATGGCGTTATTTACACTGTACCACTAATTAACACTACACAGCAAATGCCTGGAACAATACAATATAATTAAGCACCATCTGATAACTACTAAAAGCCCAGACAGCAATCAGCTCATGAACTCCAACTGCTGACTGAGCAGTCATCTTTTACAGCAATGGCATTCAAACCATATCACAAATTGCCAGGCTTAGGGCTCGCCCTTCTGGTGGCAAAGTACCAGCCTATTTGTGGAAYTACAGAAAAGAATTGGGAAGTGGAATTGCATTTTCTGGTTTTGATTTTGCAACTCATTTCCTGAATAGTCACATGCACCATTTTTGCAAACTGTAAAAAGAGCACAATGAAGCTCATCTATTTCCAGAAATATTTCAAAGACTATCAGGCAGGACAGGCTACAGAAGTACAAAATAACTAGCACTCATGACACTGGTGGTGAAACACATACACAGAAGCTTTACAAGCACCTCTAGTTCTTTCAGCCGTTTGGTTTTACTCCACATCAGCACCTATCCTACTGAACAAACACAGGACACTCAAGTGAGCAACAACCCTAAACAAATCCCAAATCACAGCTGTCCTGTGACCAGCAACTGTAGCACCCAGGCAGTTCAAACCAAACCCTCCCTGAATTGGCAGGATATCCTCCAAACAGAAAAGTTTCAAATTGAACAATACAGCTTGATGAACAACCATTTGTCAACTACGTTTCGTTCTGAAGAATTGTTCAGAAAACACTGACAAACAGCTCTATTTCTAGGAACTGGGAGTTAAACCCCAATACACGGTCTGACCAAGACTTTGACATCTAGTCTGCAAATATTAACATCCTGAACTTTATAGTCTGTGAGCACTGAGATATTTAATAGCTGCTTTTTACTTTGAAAATTTTTGGAAAGTTACACTGGGTGAAATAATTATGGCCTCTTTTAATGCTACTCCAGCAAGCTATTTCTTGGTTTGTTTCTTCCAAAAAAATCTCAAATTCTTTTCTGCTTTGCTTACTGTTAGTTCTGCTATTCTACAGATTTTAAACACTAATACTTGGAAAGATTTCCCAGTAACTATCTCCCCCCCTATTTTTTTTAAAGTTTAAATAGTTTCTTTCACCAACCTCAATTCTGACACTGGATTATCCAAGAAACCCGTAAACAATTTTTAGTCAAAAACAAGATAAACCAGTCTCTTGTCTCACACCAGAAACCTAGCCAAAATAAATGTAAGGGTACAATACCTTCAGCTGTTTCAGTTCTTAAGTTACCCAAGCCTCCTATTTACTATAGTTATTATTTATTTATTTATTTAAAAAACACTGGACTTTCCTTCAAAGTATCTGTTTAACCTGGTTAAACTAATCAGAAGTACAAGACTTTTTGCACCACTGTAAGAAGCACATATGAGCATTAAGGTAATGACAATTGGGAGCCTTGAGCAAGACTGGAAATAGGAATTTTCTGAAGCCATTTTAGAAGACAGATACAGATCAAGAGCAACCATCTTTTCAGATTAATGTCCAGCATGCATGTTTGATGAYAAACTGCGCAATTTAAAGTAGCTCCATAAAGCAATTATCTTTCTGGATGCTGCTTTACTGGACCAGACAGAATATATGCAGGTACATGACAGCGCTTAATTCAGAAAAAGCCTCTTAACTAATCTTAAAAATTATCACCTTGATTTTCAGAGGTGGCAGGTATTAAAAAGMAGCAAGGAAGAACTAAGCTATATAYACGATGTTCTTCCCCMAGCCCCAAGGGTAGACACAACTCAAATATCTGAGTTTGTGCAAGTCTAGTGAACCATAGACCACATTGCATCTGACAAAGTAAGYGTCTATTCACATCGACAGCTACGTCCCAAGCTACAGTTTAAGAGAAAGAGGACACATCTGAAATCATGGTCTAAATCACGCCTTGTGCAAGAACTTTCTACAAGGCTCAAGACTRATAAAAAGGTTTACATAGCTCTAGATAACTGGAGGAAGAAAAATCTTCCACACCGCGTACACAGCGTTACTGCGTGAAAAACAAGCAAAACAAATCCAACTGATGTTTTCCTTTTCTGTGCTCGGTAACAGAGACCCCAGTAAGACTGGAAGCACAAACAACAGAAAGCAAAGTGCCCTCAAGTCAAATTTTAATAAGAAAATAAAAAACAAGTGAAGAGACAAAGAGATGGTCTCTCTTTTTTTTTTTTTTTTTCCAAGAATCGGGGAAACCTACAGTGCAAATTTATTTGTAAGCTTACTGTGAATCTGGGATTTCAGAGAACATGATCATTCTCAGTAACACATATATGCCACGTGCACAATTCTTTTAACTGACAATAAACCAAGTAGGGTATTTAGAAAACACTCTCATACCTGCTCCCATTCCACTGCCATAAACACTAAATAAAATTATTTACCAAATTTAACAAAAGGAATGCTTCTCACCTGTGCTGCTCCCATTCCCTTTTTGTTTTCTTTTCTTGGCTAGCTGAATGGCTCTGTAGTCTGTTCTCGCAGACCCACCRCTTTCCTAGTAAAAACAAAAACCCAAGAGATAAGGAAGGTTTTGAATGCAAGAACAAACTAAGACAAGGAAATCAAACTAACTGGTTCCCAGCTGTGGTTATCTTTCATACTACAAACACTGAATTTTATTTTCTAACTTTTTTCTGATTAGAATTTCAGCAAATTCCCTGCATGTGCTTACAAATTAGCTCTGTATTTATAAGCATTCAGATTTTAATAGGGTAAACACTGTGACAGAGGGAATGTTTTATACTGTAAACAAAGTTACATGTCAATAGCATTGTAAAACAGAAGGGGAAGAGTACTTAAAACAGCTCTACAGGGATGAGGACTGAGATGAAAATGTTTTAATTACTCTCTCATTAATGCATATGAGACATACCATATATTCTTGTACCTGGGTTTTCTTGTAAATCCCATTTCATCCTCAGAGGCATATATTTTAGACATTCAATTTTAAAATTCCTTACTTCGAACAGTTTTCCCTTCACTCTCCCCACCAGAATTCAGATTTTCTTAAGCGAACTTATCACCGKGCTGAATCTACTCCTGATAACATACTTTTCAACATAATGCTCTACATCCTTCATCAAAAAAGCCAGAACACATCATCAGTGAAATCACACAAACGTCTGCCTATGAGGAATAAGTAGCAATGGATATCGTCAAAGTTAGGGTGTCTCAGGCACCTCAGGGTAATGAATACAGTTACTGCGTACCAAAAATGAGCTGCCAGTCACTGTGCTAAGATCCATTTCTTTCTGAGCACTGTAGCTTCCTGGAGGGTTGGAGAAAACAAACTGAGTCACTACTTTGCTGCCCTCTTGTTGACCAACAACGTCCGAGCTGGGAAGCAAATTTCGTTCAACTTTAGTTGGCGTTAGTAACTCAGGCACATTGGTACCACCGAGGCTACTAGAAGGAGTCAAAGTGGCTGTGTCAATCGTTAAATTATTGCTGGACGTCAAACCGTGCACATCTTGACTGGAATTCCTCACCGATAGAGACGCTAGCGAACCCAAGGCTTCTGCGTTGACAGTCTGTACATCATCCAAATTTAAAGTGCTTTGCTGTAGAACCGTTGCGCTGGTTCCCAGCAAGAGAGAACTGTCCAGGCTCTGCGGCATATCGCTG
Organism: Apteryx rowi; assembly: GCF_003343035.1. Classification (NCBI taxonomy): domain Eukaryota; kingdom Metazoa; phylum Chordata; class Aves; order Apterygiformes; family Apterygidae; genus Apteryx; species Apteryx rowi. Next base: position 2,926,044 of record NW_020451038.1, on the reverse strand, counting down.
CTAGCCACCAATATCAAGGGATCRACTGCCTGACTTAAAGAATTGTTATTGACAGGCAGGTTTCCTCCRAGCGTTGAGCCCACTGAAGCAACGTCTATTGTGACAATCCCAGAGTTCACTAGCGCCATGTCCGCTGCAATTCCAGAATTGTTACTAGACACATTGGAGAACAGGGATACGAGGTCTATGTTGCTGAGATCACTTTGTCCTGGACTAGTGAGTTCACTGCTGGGTGTGAGGGAGCTGGTTGCTTCAAGCTGAGTTAGGAGATCTGGAATAGAATATATTTTGAACATTTTTAATCACTAGGACGAAGAGAGAAAATGATACCATTTATCAGGAGCAGGAATTCAGCTGTGGAGCTATAGAAACAGTCAAGGGATAATACATAAAGAGACTGTCTCAGTACCTTTTCTTGCAGGAAGAAAGAAAGGTAAAACAGCAACAGCACACYAAATGCAACTAAACTTCTCAGGCAGGCTTTAATTATAAGTAAGACCTTASTATCAGATACTGGGGAGAAAATACATGAATGTTCAAAGACAAAGCTTAAAACTCCAGGTTCTCAGCCTATTAAAACACTTCCCAACTTCCCTGAAAGCAGATTAAGGAAAAAAGCAGTCCAGACTAAGTTAGGTTTAGACCAGTGGGAAGAGGAGTGCTTTTAGTCCTTGCTTATATTTTACAGGTGGCAAGGAGAACAACAAGCTCCACTTCATTCAAAAGGTTGTAATTTCTGAATCAACACAGGTCAAAAGCTCAAGTCTCACTTTCTGACACTCAGGTTCAGTTCTCACTGAAAATTTTAGAGGGAGAAAAATAACTCCAGTCTTGAAGATTTTGCCATTCATATCAATAGTGTTAGGATTTCACCATCAGTAAACACACATTTTATTTAACGAAACATTTATTTTTTCCACTGCACTTTCCCATAGGTTTAGAAAATACTTTACCTGGACTGAAGTTGTGCTGTTTTACCATATGTGTCTTCATGCTGTGTTTGGAAGTAAACAATTTATTACAGCTGGATACAGGGCAGCGAGTCTTTAATGAGTCCACATCTTGAAGGTGCTTTTTGGAGTGAATATACAGACTACTTCGTGCTGAGAATTTTGCACAACAGCCTGCAAGAAGATATATGACTTTAAAGATTAATTTCAGCCTAGTTTTAATTTGACATTAATATTAGTGCCCTAACAAAATAAATTAAAGTAGCTCTGAAGAACTCAATTTTCTATTTTGAAGCATCTGGGCATGCATTCTATAGTAAATTAGAGGAATTAGAAGAAAGCCAAATATACATTTCCTTGTTTCATATCAAGGACAACTCAGTGGATAGGATAGTTCAACAACCTGTTTCTGATAGCAAGAAACTCGAATAAGTAATTCAGTGGAATGGACAACATTTCCCCATTATGCCATCTTAAATGAAAACATTTTATGATGACTGCTTGCAAAAATCATCAAAAAAAGGAGAAACAATCACCAAGTGGAGCTGATTTACCTTAGGAAATAGAACATTCCACATCTGTGGAAGCTGACCATGTTAGGGCTCAACCCTCCACTCCCCAAGTCACAACACAAATTTAAGCAATGTGCAGATATCCCATCAGCCACATCTTACTTCCCCAAGACACACTGGAGCTTGGACTCCAAGCTTTTGKGTCCACAGAAATGGAGAAGATGGGTGTCCAGCACTCGGGCAAGGCGTGCTGCTTCAACAGTCCCCTCATCTCTTTCAGAAGAGGCTAGATGGCAGCTCCCTGCAGGTCTGACCCAGCCACAGGCCCCCAAACACACTACAATATACTATGTTGGCCATCACAGGAGGACAAGTGAAAGAAAAGGCAAAGCCTCTACTTTAAATACAACCTAGCCCCCCCCTCCCTTTTTTTTTTTTTTTTTTAATCATTTCCAACATTTGCAGACTTTACTTTGCTTGTTTTAAATCCACTGCTTTCCCCACTTTCAGAAACTGCCTCCAATCAGATCAGACTCAAAATCTTTAGGTTCTCCTCCTCCACTGGAGTTCTACTGAAGCAATGCAGGTAACTAAGAAACCCACACAGCATCAGCTGTGCTCCTGTATGACCAAAAACCACAACAGATACCACTGACGTACCCCACCCAYCATCCCAGCAGCAGTGTCTACCACAGCACAACCACCAGGAAAACATTAGTACAGCAAACACTCAGATGACAAGTCACAGCAGCAAAACGTGGCCTTGAAACTGCTGGATGGGACCATTTTTCACTGCTTTTGAGGAATGAAGTGAAAAAGCTGAGCTACAGAAACTGAGTATCAGAACTTGGATTTTCCAGAATAAAACAGTTTTGTTCATCATAATGAAAAAAAAAAAAATCAAGCAACAGCATGAACAACTGTTTTCTTTGCATCCCACAAATTTGAGAGCGATCCCTCAATCAGTTACRTGTCTTTTGTTTAGTTTTTAAATCTTCAAATTCCATTAGAAGAGTCACTCTAAATTGCTTCAAACMTGTAACAAGCCTGCATCTGGGGAAAAAGCATGCAAATTCTCTAGGTACATCATTTGCACCAAAGAATCAAAAAATACCTTCTACTGGACACTCAAATGGTTTTGTACCAAGGTGAGTTATACTATGGCCTTTCAAGTGTTCYGCTCTTGTGAAGGACTTCCCGCAGCCTTCTACTGGACACATAAACCTCCTGTCATCTTCGTGTTTCCTACAAGGGAGGRAAATGACCATTGGCAAGATTAAATTTACTGCTTAACTACTGGAAGAAAAAAAAACACCCACACACAAACTAACAGCAAGGGATGATTTAGGACAGCATAATCAGAAAAGGCTACCTTTTATGTCTCAGTAGCTTGGACATACTGGTGAAAGACCAGCCACAACCTTCAAAGTCACAGATAAAAGGCCTTTCACCTTAAGCAAAGAAAGGTTACATTAGTAATCTAACATCAAAATACACACTGCTGTTAGAAGATCTCAAAAGCTGCTTAAATTGAATTATTTTAAGAAGACAAAATGACTCATTCACCTTCTCAGGCAACTCATTGCTGAGTACTGCGATGCCCCCTTCCCTGTCATCCAATCCAAGGCTTCTTWAACTGAGGACCATTACATCTTTTCCTGTGCATCATGAAGCACAGATCATTACCAACCAACCTTATATTTATCTGAGGACTGTGGTCTTTCTCAGTTTTCTGCTCTTTACATTCAGCAATCACAATCCATCCTAGCTTTCCTTGTTTGTCTTCTATAATCTGATCTTTCCCAGTGTTCTCACAAGGACTCTTTCCAAATAACCCACAGCTATCCTGAAGGTGCTTCAATAACCAATACTAGCATTACTTAAAACAGAAACAARACCAAAATGTTTTTTCTGTTTTCATGACCTGTGACAATATTCCGCTTACTATGCAGGAAGTTCCCCTGTGAAGTTAGTTTTCATCGCTGCTTTGAACTTTCTCTTAACAAAACAGGGACATTTCTAAAAGACAGTGAAACAGCATTGTCAGGCCAYGAAACCAGAGGAAAACTCAAGACAAGCTAGAGTATGCATAGCTGTCTTTAAAACATCAAAAGGCTGGATTTCAGTTTGATGATGGTCCTTGAAAATCAACGGGGCCTCCATGGGTTGAAATTCACCTTCTCACTGTTCCAAATCTTGATACGYGTATTTCATATGTTTGGTTAGTTTTCTAGTTTTTTTTTTTTTTTTGACCAAGATTAGGATTTTACACCACGTTGAATGCTGACAAAAACTTGGGAATAGCGCTGGTCTAGCAGGCTAACTTTTCTGAACAGCGTTCACGTGCCACACGACATGGCTTTGCACAGCTGCAGCTACGTGCAGCTTCAGCAGGTTCATTCAGTGGGTTCCCACCCCCCAAATCCCCCCYCCCCAAATCGCAAGACGAAACATTTCCACTGACTGAGAGCAACTCACGTCACCCTTCTCCCCTTCGCCACTTTCCAGCACACCTGAGCCACCAGCTCGCCCACTGCCTTCCCCTGCGCACGCCGCCCCAGGCGCGAGCTCCCCCTGCGAGTGACCGAATACCTGTGTGACTCCTCATGTGGATCTTCAGGCGACAGGCTTTGTCGTACTGCTTGTTGCAGCCGGGGAAAGAGCAGGAGAACTGCTCCTGCTCCCTGAAGTGCGCTCGGTTATGCGAGAAGAGCGCGCTCACGGTGATAAAGGTCCGCTCGCAGCCTAGGGAGAGAGGGCAGGCGGCGCATCAGCCGGACAGAGAAAGGCAGGGGGGAACCAGGTGCTCTTCCTCCTCCTCCCCCCGGCTTTGGGCGGCAGGTCTTTAGGGTCCTCCCTGACACTGAGGCACACCGAAAAGAAGGAAGAGAAGGAAGAGGCGCGGCGGCAGCGGCGGCGCTTACCGGGGAAGTCGCAGCGGAAGGGCCGCTCGGGCTCCAGGTGGCTGCGGCGGCGGTGGGCGGCGAGGCGGGCGGCGCTGGGGAAGCGCTGCCCGCACGCCTCGCACTTGTGCGCCGCCTCCTGCTCGTGGGCGCGGCTGTGGGCCCGCAGGTTGTAGACCGTGGTGAAGCGYTTGGCGCAGCCCGGCGCCGCGCAGGCGAAGGGCCGCAGCTTGTCGTGCGAGTGCAGGTGCCGCCGCAGCTTGTAGGCCGTGGCGAAGGACCAGGCGCAGCCCGGCACCGGGCAGCCGAAGGGCCGCGCCGCCGCCGCCCCGCGGCCCTCCTCCTCCCCGCCGCCGCCGCCACGGTAAGCCGGGAGGCGGTTGGCTGCTATCCTGGCCCGCTAGCCAATAGGCGAAGACAAGGGGTCGGGCCAGGAACCAATGAGGTTTCTCCTGGGATTTAAAGCGGCCTGGGCAGCGGGTGGGCGGTGGGTCCCTCGCCCGGTCCGACGCCATTCGCTCGCTGGCGGTGCCGGAGCAGCTCCGCCGCGGCCGCGCGCAGCCCCGGCCAGGCCTCTCCCCGGGAAGGGCGCGGGCGGAGCCGGGGGCCGC